>NC_058521.1:283199171-283231671 GCF_904849725.1 Hordeum vulgare subsp. vulgare | reverse complement strand
TGGCTGTTTTCGGACCCCTCCTCCAAGGGTCACCAAATTTCCTCTCTATTCCCTCATATATACAGCCCTTAGGGCACCGTTTAGACTTGGGTTTTGTTTAGATTACAAGTTCGCCATAACTGCAACTTCGCGTTCTTCGTTTGTGTTCTGCCACGACAATATCAACAACGACAACAACAACAACGACAACATCAACAACGACAACAACAACAACATCAACGACGACAACATCGACAACACCGACTACAACGACATCAACGACAACAACAACAACAACAACAACAACAACAACAACAACAATAGTCACAACAACAACAAGAACAACAACAACAACAACAACAACAACAAGCACAACAACGACAACAACGACGACAACGACAATAACAACGACAACGACGACAACAACGAGAACAATGACAACAACGAAAACTACGACAACCACAATAACAATGACAACAAGAACGACGACAACAACATCAACAACAACAACAACGAAAGTGACAACAACGATAACCACAACGACAACAACAACAACAACAACAACAACAATAACAATAACCACAACAACATTAGAGCCAACAACGACGACAACAACAACAACGAAAACAACAAGAAGAAGAAGAAGAAGAAGAAGAACAACAACAACAACAACAACAACAAACACGATGACGACGATGACGACAACAACAGCAACAACAACCACAATAATAACGAAAACAACAACAACAACAATAACAACAACTAAAATAACAACAACAACAACAACAACAACAATAACAACAACAACAATTACAACAACAATAACAACGACAACAACAACAATAACAACGAAAACAACAACAACAACAAGAATGACAATGACAACGACGACAACGACGATGACAACGACGACGAAGAGGAAAATAACGGTGACGACGACGACAATGACGACGAGGACAATAACGATGACGACGACGATGACCACGAAGACGATGACGACCACCACCACCACCACCACAACAACAACAACGGCAACAACAACAACAACAACAACAACAACAACAACAACAACAACAACAACGACGACAACAACAATGATGAAAAGAACGACAATAACGAGAACAACGACAACAACAACTACAACAACAACGACAACGACGACGACAACAACGACAACAACAACAAGAAAAGCGCCAGCAACGAGAACAATAACAACAACAACAACTACAACAACAACAAGGAAGACGACGATGACGATGATGACAACAACAACAACAAGAAGAATAAAAACAACAACAAATAACAACAACAACATGAGAGGCAATCCACCAAAAGGAGGAGTACGGTTTTACACTTCGCAGCATTCCGAACCTAGGTAAACTGTTGTGTTCTGTGCTACCCTCAACTTCGAGTGAGTCCTTCGTCGTTTCCATCGACTAGCGGGCTAGGTGAGGTTGAGAGAGGACAGATCATCGTACACGGCCCTGTATTCGATTCCTTAGTGTTTTGCGGAGCCCGAAATCCGAAATTTGGCGCGCCAGGTAGGGGTCGTGTCGAGGTCTCTCACAAGGTTCAGCTCACCGAAATTGAACGAGCCCATGACGGGGAAATGACGAGTCTGCGCGGAGAGATGGGCCGCCCGCGTGGCACGGACGGTGCGGGTGGGCCACGACGCCCAGTTCCATCCCGCCACCTTGACGGCCGACGTCCATGCTGGACTGGCTTACGACGAGCGCCGCGGGTTCCCATCTTTACCAACCATGTAGCATCCTTGCGCCACCTCGGCCCTTCCACGTGTCCCGCTAGATTCTTCCCTTGTTTGAGCTTGTCAGCACCCGACGCACAGGCATGACGTGTTGCTGGTGATGTACGAGCTCAGGGGCTAGCACACTGCACGTTAGCGCCGCGTCGGAGGTCACACGCGCCACCTCATGCTCTTCACCGCCGGCGAAGCCCGACCTCGTTCCCGCTCGAACCATGTCCGTCAGACCGTATCGCCAGGGCTTGCAACGGGAGGACTGTAAGGCTCGCCCTAAACCTCCACTTGGGGTCACCCCTACTTGAGATCCGGCGGGAGCAGATGGGGGTGCAAGACTCGGCCCCGCTTGGAGGGCGTCACCGAGCCTTCCTCGGCGCACTTCACGGAGTGGGGAGGGAGTACCGGAGGCTTGACTACATCAACCCTCGGGGGCTCACACGGTCCGACCACAACCATATCGTGACACCTACAAGCCATGGAGGAGACCACCCAGACCGTCACTACAGCAAGAGGCACAAGCGCGACCCCACGGACAGTCCGAGCGCGAACAGGTTTGAACAACACCATGGGGTTGATCCGAGGGAGTGGCTTCGCGAGGACGCCCAGCACAGATGCACTCGCGGAGCGCACCTATTGTTTGGGAACTGGCCCAGGCAGACGCCTGGGTCTGGGGACCGGGGACCTCTCTCCTTGGACAGGGTGGACGCACCCTCATGTCCAGGTCGAGGGCCCCTAGCCTGGGGACTAATGGCCGAACATACGCCCATGTTCCCGGGCCAGACGATCCCAACCTGGCTGCCGGAGGTTGTATAGCCGCCCACGCCTCCACGGCGCGCGACGCCCACTTGGGGATGGAGGGTGGAACACACGCCCATGTCACCGGTGCAGGCTTCGTTCGGTTACCAACATGTTTTTGGGTACCCGTCACTGCCCTTAGGCTGGGCTAGCCCGGCCTGGGGGCGCGGCCCAGTTTACCAGTTAGGGTACCCGGGGGACCCTAGCGAGGCGTGCTGAGGCATCGCCTCAGGGATTCAGCACCCACCACACGGGCAAGTCTTCCGGCCAATGGGCGCGAAGGGCTCCCCTCGCTCGAGGAATCACTCAGGGCGGGCCACGCCACACCGCTACAAGCCCGGGGACCGCGAGCGGGGCGCACGCCCATGGGGCCCGCATCCCCAGGCCCTGCATCAACCCGTAACACCTCGATGCCGCCCCCGGGACGCCACGACGGCACCTCTGCATCGACCCTGCATCGTCCTTCAATTCTTCCGGAACCTACTTCATCCCATGACACTATCACGTAATAACGAGATGAGGTTGTATACGCCCAGGGCCGCCCGAGGACGCTGAAGGGGTCCACACCATGCCTAGTGGAGAAGACGGAGGAATCAACACAGTCCCCCAATGACTACTGAAATTAGGCGCCTAATGCTTCGGCGGTAGGGACACTCGAGAGGCCAAAGCATCCTCGTGACCTCCCATGTACACCCCATCGTGATACTCTCATGTAATAATGAGCGGAGGCTGTATACGCCCAGGGCCCCCCGAGGACGCGGAAGGGGTCCACCCCATGCCTAGTGGAAACCCTAAGCTCAGCGCTCGAGGGAGAAGGAGGCGGTGAATAGCTAGGATGTCGGACGCGGCTTTTTCTCGTTTCTTCATTGCGTTTTAAGTTGAGGCCCACTAGGGCATTTCCCTTTCTGTTGTATCCTGAGATGTCAAGGGCTTGCAGGTTTCTCTACTTGATGTTTTTAAAATAAAAGTAACGGGATTTCGTTTCTATGTTCTCTCGCTTTGCCGAACTCGTGTTCTCTTTCCACTTTTGCTCTGATTGGTGTTTCGCGGGAACCTAGGGAGGTCCCCGGTTCTCCCGAGGCAATCACAAAAAGAGGCGGAATACGGAATCGCTCGAGCGCTAGAAAGGGGGCTCCTGGGCTCCGCCTCAGGAGCCTAACCGGTCATAATGCCACTCGCCACTCTTGGCGACGTCTGGGAGATCCGATCGGCGCAGGGAGAGGCGGGGCCCCGCCCTGGGAAGCGCCAGCTCTGCGGCAGCAGGGAGATGTGCGGGACTAGGGCTTGACGACGTAGAGCGACTTGAGTGTCAAAGGGGGCTCATGAGCAGCATTCCTTAGGGGCCTCACTGGTCACAATGCCACTCGGCCCCATAGGGCGACGGTGCTTTGCCTTGTGAGGAGAATCCTTGGTAAGGGGTTGCACCACACGATGATAGGGAAATGCGCCGGACTGGGACCTGCAGACACAGAGTGCCGAAAGGGTCTTCAAACCACCGCAAAAGCAGGAAGGATACACCAGGAACGAGCTCACGCTCGCAGGACAAATTATCAGCATCGCACATTCCTCGTCATCAGGGGAAACCTTAAAATGTACCCATGACACATGATCTAGTTGTTGTTAAACTTAACACATGGACATATGAGGAGGACGAGGCTGTGAATCATAAATACAAATCGTCATCGGAGCTGACGCCGCGGCCCTCTAGAGCAAGCCTTGTCACTAGCTGTTCAACATTGATCTCGACCCATTCTGGCACGGCTCGGATTGTCTCTGGCACCGGATCCATCACCGAAGCAAAGTCAAAGTCGAGGTCGAGCCAAAGGAGGTGGTTGAAGATGTCCGAGGCGCCCTGACCCAAAAGGTCGCGGCTCTTCTCCTCCGCAAGCGCAAGGGCCTTCTCGGCCCTCACCTCGAGATGCTCCACTACGTGGTAGAAAACGCCCAAGCACTTGGAGTCATCGAGAATCAGGGGACCGGAGATGCCTTTTGCATAGATGTGGCTGAGAGCATGGGTAGCCCTTCGCTCGAGGGACGGGAACATCCTACAGCACTCAGGTTGAAGGCTACGAGCGTGAGCTTCCTCTTCGGAAGCCTCTCCAACTAGGGAAGCCGCGCCTTTCACTTGTCTGCAGATATTAGACAGTTTACCCTCGGCAGTGGCTTGAGCGTCTAGTGCGGCCTGTTGGCTTTCCACTTCCTGATCCATCCTTCTCCGGAGGACAATGACCTAATCTTGTAGGCAGCCATGGCGCTTGAGGAAGCGGGACTCCTGAAGCCTTAGTGTCGCAGGGTAATCGAGAAGAAGGGAACGTCGAGCCTCCGCCACCCCCTTGTCTATCTCCTACTGAATCTTCGTTTCACGAAAGGCAAGGGATTCCTCGGCAAGCGACAACTGGTGCTCCCTCGTCTCCAGCTGCTCCTGCTCCAAGCACTGCTCCACCTCTACAACACCAGCAAGTGGGAGGATGCTCGAGGACCGGCGTGGAAGGCTTCCACCGGCGGGGGCCCCAGTGAGGCCCTCAGCGGAGATTGCTCTTCAAGACGGGCGATGAGGGTGCAAAGCTCCCTGTGGCGGTCTTTGGAGGCCCTGCATCGACAATCAGCCTCATGAGCCTCAGCGAGCGCGAGCTTGCGGGAATTAACCGCTACAACGAGGGATGCCTCAGTCTCTGCGCGAGTGCCCTACCGCTGCAGGTGGCAGAGGTTCATGGACACCTCAAGCTGGCACCACCCCGACGCAAGGTACTGGCCCTCACCTTCCCGGGGGACTTCATGACTGGCAAGCCCCGCCCAGACGTTGAAGCGCGTCCGCAGTGGTGCGAAGAAAGCCCCATGGTGTTGTAGGCGAACTCGAGACAAGGGTCCTCGCCTCCTGTACAGCGAGCAAGAGAAGCGCGCAAGGAATCACCCGGCCCGAGTCCATGCCCGGGGGCTGGGGGCTCCCGTGTGGCCGTTTGGTCGACATTCAGCGCCTAACTGTGCCCCTAATCTCCATGATGAAGGGGTCCAAGGGGAAGGCGCGGCATGGACCTAGGAGGTTCCACATGCAAGGGGATAGGCATCCCTCCGAAGTATCGGAGGCCGCCACCAAAGAAGACCACAGGAGGTTCACGTGCATGAGGCTCAAGAGATCGAGCCCCCGTGGAGTGCGAGAGAAGAGGCCTCGGGATGCCCTGCGACCTCTGGAGCAGGCGGCGCTGATCCGCCTACCCGGCCGCCGAAGGGAAACCTGAAGAACAAGGGTTCACAAGATATGCACATAAACGAAGGACGAGGGGGAACACAGGTGCTTACTCATCAATGGCCATCCACTTCTTCCTCGTCGGAGGCCCTTGCATCAGGGGGCAGCCGCCCTCGGGCAACCTCCTCTTCCAGCCGACAGGGGCGACCCAGCGGGGGGACTCGGCGGCCCTCGAGCGTGGCTCGGAAGTGGGGGAAGGGCTTTCCACCATCGACCGATCACGACCACCAACCCCGCCCACCCTGGTCATGGGGGTAACCGCACAACCAGGGTCTTCTGGGGGGAGGGGGGCGAACCGCAGGGGGCCTGGCCTTTGGGGAACGCCTTTCGCCCCCAGGAAGGAGCCCCCATTCATCGAAGAGCGTCATCTCCACGGCAAGAGCTCCCGGGGGCTTGAAGCTTTACAGCGGCACGCCGTTCGAGGGAAGCTCGTCAGGATTGCCGCCGGTCAGCCGGCGAAGTAGCTCACGCAAGACATGAGGGAAAAGGGGACGACTTGGGTCCTCATCGAGTCGCTGGGCCTGATACGTCCATTTTGCATCATGCTTTCATGTTGATATTTATCGCTTTATGGACTGTTATTATACTTTGTGGTACCATACTTATGCCTTTTCTCTCTTATTTTGCAAGGATTATTTGAAGAGGGAGAATACCGGCAGCTGAAATTCTAGACTGGAAAAGGAGCAAGTCTGAGTCCTCTATTCTGCGCAACTCCAAATGCCGTGAAAATCAACGTGGAATTATTTGGGAATATATGAAAAATATTGGGCGAAAGAAGTGCCAAAGGGGAGCTGCCAGGGGCCCACAAGCTTGGTAGCCGCGGCCTGCCCCGCTAGCCGCGGCTACAGGGCTTGCGGGCACTCTGGTGGCCCACTGGCCCCCTTTTCTGCTATATGAAGGGTTTCATCAGGAAAAAATCAGGGCGAAGCTTTTTCGTGGATTCTCCGCCGCCACGAGGCGGAACTTGAGCAGAACCAATCTAGAGCTCCGGCACGACGATCCTGCTGTGGCAACTTCCCTCCTCGAGGGGGAAATCGTCGGCGTCGTCATCACCAACACTCCTCTCGTCGGAGGGGAGCCATCTCCATCAACATCTTCATCAGCACCATCTCCTATCCAAATGCTAGTCTATCTCTTGTAACAAATCGCCGTCTCGCGACGCTGATTGGTACCCGTAAGGTTGCTAGTAGTGTTGATTACTCTTTGTAGTTGATGCTAGTTGGTTTACTTGGTAGAAGATTATATGTTCAGATCAATTATGATATTCATTACTTATCTGATCATGAATATATCCATGCTTTCTGAGTAGTTACTTTTATTCCTGAGGACATGGGATAAGTCTTGCTATTAATAGTAATGTGAATTTGGTATTCGTTCGGTATTTTGATATGTTCTATGTTGTGTTTTCCTCTAGTGGTGTTATGTGAACATCGACTACACAACACTTCACCATATTTGGGCCTAGAGGAAGGCATTGGGGAGTAGTAAGTAGATGATGGGTTGCTAGAGTGACAAAAGCTTAAACCCCAGTCTATGCGTTGCTTCGTAAGGGGTTGATTTGGATCCACTAGTTTAATGCTATGGTTAGACGTTGTCTTAATTCTTCTTTTGTAGTTGCGGATGCTTGCGAGAGGGGTTAATCATAAGTGGGATGCTTGTCCAAGTAAGGGCAGTACCCAAGTGTCGGTCCACCCACATATCAAACTGTCAAAGTAACGAATGCGAACCATGTGAACATGATGACAATTAGCTTGACAGATTTCCCATGTGTCCTCGGGAGCGCTTTACTTCCTATAAGACTTTGTTCAGGCTTGTCCCTTGCTACAAAAGGGATTGGACCACTTTGCTGCACCGTTGCTATTACTTGTTACTTGTTACTTTTCAACTGCTACGTTTCACCTCACCACACCATCACTTGTTACCGCTAATTTCAGTGCTTGCAGTTTTTACCTTGCTGAAAACCATGTATCACACCCGTCTGCTCCTCGTTGGGTTCAACACTCTTACTTATTAAAAGGACTACGATTGATCCCCTATACTTGTGGGTCATCAAAACTCTTTTCTGGCGCCGTTGCCGGGGAGTGAAACGCCTTTGGTAAGTGGAATTTGGTAAGGAAACATTTATATATTGTGCTGAAATTTATTGTCACTTGTCACTATGGAAACTGTTCCTTTGAGGAATTTGTTCGGGGTATCTTGACCATGAACGGAAGCACGAGGAGTTTCTCGTCAACCTAAGGTACCTACTGAAAATATCTTTTATGAAATTCCTTCGGGTATGCTTGAGAAACTGCTGGCTAATCCTTTTACAGGAGATGGATCATTACATCTAGACTTGCATCTAATCAATGTAGATGAAGTTTGTGGTTTATTTAAGCTTGCGGGTTTGCCCGAGGATGAGGTAAAGAAGAACGTCTTTCCTTTATCATTGAAGGATAAGGCGTTGACATGGTATAGGCTATGTGATGATACTGGTTCATGGGACTACAATCGGTTGAAATTGGAATTTCATCAAAAGTGTTATCCTATGCATTTAGTACATCATGATCGGAATTATATTTATAATTTTTGGCCTCGTGACAGGGAAATCATAGCTCACGCTTGGGGGAGGGTTAAATCAATGCTATATTCATGCCCCAATCATGAGCTCTCGAGAGAAATTATCACTCAAAAATTTTATGATCGGCTTTCTCATGAAGATCGTACCATGCTTGACACTTCTTCTACCGGTTCTTTTATGAAGAAGGATATTGACCACAAGTAGAATTTATTGGAAAGAATCAAACGTAACTCTGAAGATCGGGAGCTTGAAGAAGATAAGGAGTCAGGTATGAATTTCCAGTTTGATTGCGTTAAATCTTTTGTTGGAACAAACACTTCTAGAGATTTTAGCGCTAAGTATGGACTTGACTCTGAGATAATAGCTTCTCTATGTGAATATTTTGCTGCTCATATTGATATTCCCAAAGAGAAGTGGTTTAAGTATCATCCTCCCGTAGAAGTCAACATAGTTGAACCCAATCTAGTTGAAGAGAATGTCATTGCCTATAATGATCCTATTGTTCCTTGTGCCTACACTGAGAAACCACCTTACCCTGCTAGGAAAAAGGATTATTCTAAAGCTCCAATTGTGATACGTAGGGGTTACATTAGACCACTTGCACCCCCTAAGCAAATTAGTGTTGAAGCTAGTATTGCTATTATCAAAGATCTCTTAGCCAAAGACATAGACGGGCATGTTATCAAATTCTGTGAGGACTCCGCTAGAATTGCTAAACCTCACACGAAAGACAAATACCAACCTGTAGTTGGCCTGCCCGTTGTTTTTGTCAAGATAGGAGATCACTGTTATCATGGTTTATGTGATATGGGTTCTAGTGTTAGTGCAATACCCCGGTCCCTATATGATGAAATCAAAGATGAGATTGCACCTGCTGAGTTAGAACCCATTGATGTCACTATTACGCTAGCTAATAGAGACACTATCTGCCTTGTGGGAATTGTGAGAGACGTAGAAGTCCTGTGTGGTAAGACAGAGTATCCTACTGATTTCCTCGTCCTTGCTATTTCACAAGATAGCTTTTGACCCATCATATATGGTAGACCCTTTCTTAACACTGTCAATGCTCATATTGCTTGCCTTAAACAGACTGTCACTGTTAGTTTCGAGGGTGTGTCTCATGAATTTAACTTCTCCAAGTTTGGAAGACAACCCCATGAAAAAGAGTCGCCTGGTAGGGATGAAATCATTGCTCTTGCCTCTATTGCGGTGCCACCTACGAATCCTTTAGAGCAATATATTCTTGAGCATGAAAATGATATGCATATGGATGAAAGAGATGAGATAGATAAAAAAAATTAGAACAATACCCTATTCTTAAGAATAATTTTCCTGTTGAACTGCTTGAGGATCCTCCCCCACCAAAGGGTGATCCTGTCTTCGAGCTAAAACGGTTACCAGATACACTTAAGTATGCCTATCTTGATGAGAAGGAGATATATCGTGTTATTATTAGTGCTCACCTCTCGAATCACGAAGAGAAGAAGTTATTAAAAACTTTGAGGAAGCACCGTGCTGCTATTGGATATACTCTTGATAATCTTAAGGGTATTAGTCCCACTCTATGTCAGCACAAGATTAAAACTGATCATGATTCTAAGCCAGTTGCTGATCATCAACGGAGATTAAATCCTAGGATGAAAGAGGTCGTGAGAAAAGAAATATTAAAGCTTCTGGAAGCAGGAATCATTTATCCTGTTGCTCATAGCGATTGGGTAAGTCCAGTGCATTGCGTACCCAAGAAGGGAGGGATCACCGTCGTCCCTAATGATAATAATGAACTAATCCCACAGAGGATTATTACTGGCTATAGGATGGTGATCGACTTCCGGAAACTGAACAAGGCAACCAGGAAAGACCATTATCCTTTGTCGTTTATCCACCAAATGCTAGAAAGGCTATCTAAACACACACACTTCTGATTTCTAGACGGTTATTCAGGTTTCTCGCAAATACCTGTTGCACAATCTGATCAGGAGAAAACCACTATCACATTCCCTTCGGTACCTTTGCTTATAGACGTATGCCTTTTGGCTTATGCAATGCACCTGCCACCTTTCAAAGATGTATGATGGCAATATTCTCTGACTTTTGTGAAAAGATTGTTGAGGTTTTCATGGATGATTTCTCTGTTTACGGTTCTTCCTTTGACGATTGCCTCAGCAACCTTGATCGAGTCTTACAGAGATGCGAAGATACCAACCTCGTCTTGAACTGGGAGAAGTGCCACTTCATGGTTAATGAAGGCATCGTCTTAGGACAAAAAATCTCTAAGAAAGGCATTGAAGTTGATAAGGCTAAGGTTAATGCAATTGAGAAAATGCCTTGCCCCATATATATCAGAGGTATACAAAGTTTCCAAGGTCATGCTGCGTTCCATAGAAGGTTCATTAAAGACTTCTCTAAGATTTCTAGGCCTCTTACCAACCTCTTGCAGAAGGATGTTCATTTTTTTTGATGAGGATTGTGAGGAATCTTTCGAAATACTTAAGAAGGCCTTGATAACCGCACCTATTGTTCAACCACATGATTGGAACTTGCCCGTTGAAATCATGTGCGATGCTAGTGATTATGTTGTTGGTGTTGTTCTAGGACGAAGAGTTGACAAGAAGTTGAATGTCATTCACTATGCTAGTAAAACTCTAGACAGTGCCCAAAGAAACTATGCCACTACGGAGAAGGAATATTTAGCAGTCGTGTTTGCATGTGAAAAGTTCAGATCTTATATAGTTGACTCCAAAGTCATTATTCACTCTAATCATGCTGCTATTAAGCACCTTATGGAGAAGAAGGACGCTAAGCCTAGCCTAATCAGATGGGTTCTCCTGCTACAGGAATTTGATTTGCACGTTGTTGACCGTAAGGGTGCTGATAACCCTGTAGCAGATAACTTGTCCAGTCTAGAGAATGTCCTTGATGACCCATGACCTATTGATGACAGCTTTCCCGATGAGCAATTGAATGTCATCCGCACTTCACATATTGCATCATGGTATGCTGATTACGCAAACTATATCGTAGCCAAACACCTACCACCCAGTTTCACCTACCAGCAAAAGAAGAAATTCTTCTTTGATTTGAGACACTACTTTTGGGATGATGTTCACCTTTATAAGGATGGAGTAGATGGTGTTATTAGATGTTGTGTGCCTGAACATGAACAGGGACAGATCCTGTAGAAGTGTCATTTCGAAGCCTATGGAGGACACCATGCTGGACATAGAACTTCTCATAAGGTATTGCAATCAGGTTTCTATTGGCCCACTCTCTTCAAGGATGCTCGTAAGTTTGTCTTGTCTTGTGACGAATGCCAAAGAATAGGGAACATCAGTAAACATCAGGAAATGCCTATGAACTATTCACTTGTCATTGAACTATTTGATGTGTGGGGCTTTGATTATATGGGACCCTTCCCGAGTTCCAATGGGTATACTCACATCTTAGTTGCTGTGGATTACATCACTAAGAGGGTAGAAGCTATCCCCACTAGAAATGCTGATCAACACACCTCTATTAAGATGCTTAAAGAAGTCATTTTCCCAAGATTCGGAGTTCCTAGATATCTGATGACTGATGGCGGTTCACACTTCGTTCATGGTGTTTTCCGCAAGATGCTCGGTAAGTGTGATGTCAACCATAGAGTTGCATCTCCTTATCATCCTCAGTCTAGTGGTCAAGTGGAGTTGAGTAATAGGGAGATCAAATTGATCTTACAAAAGACTATCCATAGATCTCGAAAGAATTGGTCTAGCAAACTTGACGATGCACTGTGGGCTTCTTATAAGAATCCCATGGGCATGTCGTCGTATAAAATGGTTTACGGTAAAGCCTTTCATTTACCTCTTGAGCTAGAACACAAAGCTTATTGGGCAATCAAAGAGCTCAACTTCGATTTCAAACTTGCTGGTGAGAAGCGGTTGTTTATATCAGCTCATTAGGTGAATGGAGGGCCCAGGCATATGAGAATGCCAAGTTGTTCAAGGAAAAGGTTAAGACATGGCACGATAAAAGAATACAAAAACGTGAGTTCAATTTAGGTGATTATGTCCTGCTATACAATTCTCGCTTAAGATTCTTCGCAGGCAAGATTCTCTCTAAATGGGAAGGTCCCTACGTTGTCGAGGAAGTATATCGTTCCGGTGCCATCAAAATCAATAACACGGAAGGTAATTTTCCTAGAGTGGTAAATGGGCAAAGAATCAAGCATTATATCTCTGGTACTCCCATAAATGTTGGGAGCAATATCATCAATATCATAACTCCAGAGGAGTACATAAGGGATGTTTATCAGCCTATTTCAAACTCTAAAAACAAAGATGTATGTGTTTCGGTAAGTAATTGCACTCCAAAACTTTTCCAGTAGGAAATTTTCTCCGTTTTGGAATTTATGGAAAAATAGAAAAATAAAAAGCAGTCCGGAGAGCGCACGAGGAGGCCACAAGCATGGTAGCCGCGGCCTCCCCCCTGGCCGCGGCTACAGGGATTGTGGGCACCTCGTGTGCCTCCCGGACTCCGTTTTCTTGCGGAGCACTCCTTCTCATCCAGAAAAAATCATTATATATACTTCTGCTTGGTCTGACCTCGTATTACACAGATTTCCTCTATTTTTCATTTGCAGATCTAGATCGTCATGACTTCCCCAAAATCTCCTAAGGACAAGATCTATGAGAAGGTCATCAATCCCTACCTCACGGAAATGTTGCAACACCCTCAATCTATTAAGATGCGTGAGGGGATGTTGTACATCTGTGATGTTGAGGGGCCTAAGAAGTCCGGAAGCATGGAGACGAGGCTCGAAGCAATGGAGCAACAAGTCTTCAAGTGCCAAGGGATGGTGGAGCGTGGATTCAACGGCAACCACATGATGATAACAGAGTTCACCAACAAGCACAAGATGGATGCCAATGACATTAGGAAGCACCTCTCCAGGTCCTATGACAGGGTTGATCAACTCCAGAGCCAGATCTATGACCTGCAGAACAAAAACTGTGAGTACGAGTATAGATTTAAATCAATACAGTTGGCTGCAGATTTGAGGATTTCGGCGACTCGTTCATCCTGCCATGATGGAGCACCTATTCCTTGGAAGACGGAGGATCAAACTCATGTTGCAACTCCTCCTCCACCACCACCAAAGGAAGACAACTGAGCATTGGTATGGGCAATCCCCTTGTCTTGTGCCAGGCTTGGGGGAGTTGCCCTGGTATAGTATCACCATTATATCTTTTGCTTTTACCTTTGTTTTAGTTCTTTCCTTTTCAGTTTTTATTTCTTCCCTTAGTGGGATAAGTCTTTAGTGTTTAGTTTCCGTCTTTTGCCTTGTGTCTCCCCCGATGTATTCGAGCTTGCGAGCTATGTAATAAAGAGTACCTTAGTCAAGGGCTTTGTTTTGTGCCGTGATCAAAAGTACGAAAAGAACGATAGCATGAAAGATCATGAGATGATCTTATGGAAAGTGATAGCTTCACATATAACATGTATGATGATTGAAACTTGTTGAGAATAGACCAATATAGACCGCAGTCATTGTTGCAATTAAGAAGAAGTAATAAGGAAAGAGAGGTTCACATATAAATATATCATCTGAGACACTTTCTACAATTGTGAGCACTCACCAAACTATTACATGCTTAGAAGTAGATGTTGGACAAGGAAGACATCATAATGAATTGTGTTTGCTTGGTTCCAAACATTGTTATATGTCTAGATATCCCTTAGCATGTGACGATTGCTTCCACCTCATTTTAGCCAAAACTTTCGTAATAAGTGGAAATACTACTTGTGCCTCCATAAACCTTCAACCCAGTTTTGCCATGAGAGTCCACCATACCTACCTATGGATTGCGTAAGATCCTTCAAGTAAGTTGTCATCGGTGCAAGAAATAAAAAGTTGCTATCTAAAGTATGTATGATTTATTAGTGTGTGGAACATAAGCTTTGTATGAACCTGTGATGAGTAAGACATAAAACCGACAGACTGCATAATAAAGTTCTTTATCACAGGGGGCAATATAAAGTGACGTTCCTTTACACTAAGAGGTCGTATATCCAAACCTTAAAAGCGCATGACAACCTCTGATGTCACACCCTGTTTTTGGCTTCCCTGACTAATTAACTTATTTCAAAATTTAGGACCAATTAAAATTTTTGTGAATGCGTGTGATACTTGGAGTGACTATTGTCTGCCTGTTTGTTTAATTGCATGTGATTGATCCCCATTAATCCTTGCCATCCTCCTAATCACCTCCTCACTCCATGATCTCCTGCCTAATGATCATACCATGTGTTTAGGACAAATATCTATTTTTACCAAATATTATTTTCACCAAAAAGCTTTTCTTTGAATTAAACTTTCAAACCCCTCAGATGAGGTTTGTACTACAAGTCCTCAAATTAGGGGTTTCTTTTGCACCAATTGTTTTATTTAAAACCATTATCAAAATGAGTTTCAAAAACCACCATATTATTATTTTAAAATTTATTTTATTATTTTATTTAAAAGCCCTTATGTGTGGCCAGAAATGGTCTCTTATGAAGGAAAGTTATTTTTATTGCCTTCAAAATATTTCAGAAAATTTACGGAAACTCAGTGGATATATGTATTCCATATTTATGAGTTTCAACACATGGTCATGTTCAAAATATTGGGCAAACCACACCAAAACCATTCCTTCCTATTTCAAGCTTTTGGAATATTTCTATAAGAAATATTCTCAATAAATTCCAGTAAAATTCTAGGATGTCATCTATGATATTCTTGATGATCTTGCCAAGTTTAATTTCAATCCAAGTTGATTTGACTCCCCTGATCACTCTAAAACCCTATGTGTCCAGAGTCAAATTTGAGCAATTCTACATTGTGAAGTGTCTCCAATTGTGCTCAAATTTGGTGGACATGTTCCAGTACTCCAATCAGGCATCCAAACCAAGTGGTACAGCAAGGAGAATAGAGGAACTTGTACCAAGACCCTCAAAACCCTCTCTGTTGATTTCTGACTTTGGTAAACTTTACATTATCAAGTTTCTCCAATTATCCTTAAACTTTTTGTGCATGCCTTAATGCTCAATTAATGCCCCTACACCAAATATTAGATTTGTGGGAATTCATTTGTATAGGGTTCTAAGCAGAAACCCATTTCTGCCTATTTCTAGGGTTATTCAAGTCTACATTGTAAAACTCCTCCAGCAAATCCCAAATTTGGTGTACAGGCCTATTTTCATCTATTGTTTGACCCTGTTAAGTTTCATAGCCATTGGAATCCATCTGGTAGCCCTACCATAGATCACACACCTCGTGTGCACTCATTAATTTGATTTCATTTGCCCCTTCCACTTTATTCCTTGAGCTCAACTTTCTACCACAGCCTCACATAGTCGTATTTTACCTCTAGTAACTTTCCCATGGCCACTGGTCAATTAATGGGGAAGGACCCTTTGTAAGTTTCTCTCATTTTCACCCTTGGCAGCACTGTTTTACCCTTCTTTCCATGATTCCGCTTAAGTAATCACCCCCAACTCTTTCCAGAGCATCTATTATAGGCCAAGGCTTCATTTAGAACCAAGATATCGCCTTTTTATGTGGGAAGAATGAGGAGCACTTCTTCAAATGGATTTCTGGCTGAATCATGGCTTTGAACAGCAAGTAGTAGCTATCCTCCCTTGTTTGGGCAAAAACCTTGCAGTACTGGAGTCCTTCCATGCCTAAGATTGCCAGACATAATTTCTCCCCAAGGCTCCCCTCCTAAGACCCACTTTTATCAGCTCCCAGTTTGCTTTTAGAAACTTTGCGGCAGTCAAGAGCCATTCAAATCAGCTCCACTAGCCACCAAATTCCAGAGTCCCCTTCCTGATAGCATGCCCCACCTCCTAGACAGCTTTCGCTGGTTATTGCAAACTTGTGGGCGTGAGTGGGCGTGATGACCACCACCCTGACCAGCAAACCGGGTGCTCTGCACCTAGTTTCTCTCCTCCCGACCGTTTCTTGGCGAAGCAGCTTGTCCCAGTATGTCTCAGCCCTTGCTTTTGACCGTTCAAACCGCTCCCCACCAGCAGCTAGCCTCCAAGCTCCTCCTAGGGTGCGTGGCGGCCATGCACCGAAACATCCAGGGAGCATCCGAGCTTTTCTTCTCTCCCCCTATCCATTCTGGCTCCCTCCCGAGCGCCCTAAGCCTCCGGAGCATCTCTCCTCTCCTCCTGGGATCCGTCCAGAGCTCCCCCTCTTCCTCCCGAGCCTTCTCTTCCTCCCCTCTCTCGTCGGCAGCCATGGCCGAAGCCACCAGAGGCCGGGGCCCCCTCCGGAGAACTACCTCGTCGCCGGGCCTCCTCCCAAGCTCCTCCATCTCCTTCCCTTCGCTCCTGGTGCCAAGACCAGGGGTAGACAACCTCCCCGTATATCTCGTCGCCGACACCCATGCAGCCCTCCCCTGCAGGTGCTGATCAGGGGAACGGGTGCAGCTAACTGCCCCGAGCGCGCCGACAGCCGGCGCATCGCCGGGTGGTGGACACATCCGCCTGGGGAAGCTCCTCCCGCAACGGTCTACCCTCCTGCATCTCCTCTCTGCGCGTGCTGGAGGTAGGAGAAGCTCCTGCATGCGGGGCCCTCTCGTCAGTGAGCCAGACCTGGGCCCAGCCGTCTTAAGTGGAGGCGGGTTCCCCTGGAGCCGTCTTCCTCCCGCCGAAGGCGTAAATCCCGGAATACGCCTCCTGCGTGGCCCTGCGCGCCAGGCCGAGCCAACAGGCCGGCCCATTTGCTTACCTGCCGCCCCTGGCGCTTGTTAGCCCAAAGGATAAGTACCCCCTTTTTCCTGTTCCTTTTATTCCTATCTTATAAAATCCATATTAAATCCATTCTAACTCCAAATCTGATGATTCAAATTTCTGCAGGATCCTAAAAATCAGGCCTATCCATATAAGTGCTTTGCACATTTTTCCCACCCAACTTTCTGTGGTGTTTTATTTAAAATCCCAATATGGATATAAAATATCCCACCTTTCACAAATTCATAGCAGACTCAAATCAACTCCAAATGGAGTGATTCAAACTCCCAAAGCCTTCTAAAATCCTTCTCTATTTTTAGAACCCTGGTCAACATTTTTGTGTGACTTACTTCTGTTGCAATAAATAAATAGCTCCTATTGCTATTTATTCCTCATTGTAAAATCTCTAGAATATTCATACCATCTCCAAATCCAGTGAAACCACTTCCTAAATATTTCTAAAATCATTCTCTGTTAAATCGGTGCCTCCACTCATTTTTAACAGAACGATTTCTGTTGGCTTATTCAATTGCCACCTATTGCTCCTTTCACCTATTCAAAAATCCTTGATGATTCAAATCTCCTTGGAGAAGCTTCAGGTATTTTTCTTATCACCAGAGAGCTCCAAGAAAAATAGAACTTCTACATATAGAACACTTCTATTCTGCTTGCTATATGGCTTACTATAGTTTTTTCCGACGATAGTTGACGGTAGACGGAGTATCCGGAGTTGGAGCGGAAGACCTCGAAGACTCCGAGAACTTACGTGAGCAAGGCAAGCAGCCCTTTGACCATGACTTGAGCATAGACATTGATGCATGCTAGAATAGCAAGTACTTTTCCGTTGCATGTGATCACAGTGCCGGTTCATCATTTCTGTGATGGTACCAAAGGCTTCTTCGAAGCACTTGCATGATAGTGATGTTATACATATGGCTCCTTGGAGCACAAGAATGATGATCTTGACCCTACGATCTATGAGGATCATGCTACTATCATGTTGACTAGTAGAGTAAGATCATTGCATTGAGCTTGACCCTAACCCTTGAGGGTCATGTTAATACCATGTTGACAAGTAAAGATAGAGCATATTATCATGAGCATGATGATGAGTTAAATCAAGAGTTTATGAAAACCCCGTCGGGTGGCACTAATGCCCGAGGGTAATGATGAGTTGGCGATCACTTTTGGTGAAGTGATGCACCGGTGTTTTGTGTGAGTATGGTTTCGAAAATGGGATTAGATTTATGATGTGTCGACCGTCCCAACCATACCAGTACGACCACGATACCCCTTTATGGGACGGGGCTTTGTTGATTACTCTGGTCGGTGCTAGCAAAGAGCCAGATTACTAGTGGCGGGAGTGATTGTCGTCACTCTCGTGAGGGGGTCGTGCCAGGTAGGACGACTATGCCATTATTATGAGTTCCAGGCACACCGTTGGCCCCCTCATGGTTGCTACTGTCCAGAGTCGATGCTCGTAAGACGTACAACATGTGGGAAGGGTACCGATCGAGTCGACCTCTTTGTCTAGTATCATCAGGGGAAAGATGATGATCGGGTACTTACCTCGAGTATATGTTATATACCGCGAGTCGTGGATGACACGAAAGTTTCCCGGATCTCGTGGGTCCAGCGTACTACCTCTGTAGAGTGTAAACTATTCGAATAGTCGTGTCCACGGTCAAGGACAGTTGGGTGGTGCTGTTTAAACTACGTCCAACGTTTCCGCATAAACCAAGTGTGTCTGTGTGTGGTGTTAAAAAGGTGTTGTTATAATCATGATAATAATATGACCAAGTCTGATGACTTGGCATATAGGGTAAACCCTGATGGTTTAACCCTTAGTTGATACATTGAGGTTATGACAAGTCCGATGACTTGGCATATAGGGTGAACCGGGGTGGTTCAATCCTTAGCAGATATGTTGATATCTATAACCTGTTCTTCAAAAGTAACTCTTTAACTTGATGCATATACATGATCATTCCACCCAGCTGAGTTACACTAATGATGCATGATAGTGTTACCCTTCACTTTCAATGTTCATATCATGGGCTGTTTGCGAGTACATTCAAAGTACTCATTGGCTTGCCACTGGTTATTTCATTGACCAGGTATGAAAGAACAGGATATGGTGAAGATTAACTCGGTGACGGTCTTGCGAGCTAGGACGCTTCCCAGTCAGAATGCCTATAGGTTAAGGCTGATGGCATGGGTTCACACTTTCAACCAGTAATTCCGCTATTGGTCTAGTTTGGTGCTTTGGCCTTTAAGGTCCTATGTATGTAAGACTTGACCATAGTGGTCATTTATTGTATCAAACGGTATGTATGGATGTAAGACTCTATTATTCAGTATATGTGTTCAGTGAGCATTGATCCTTGGGATCACTGGGCACGGCGATCTCGACTTACCAGTCGGGGTCCCGACATCTGCTTCCCTCTACGAAGGGCCTATCTTGTATCTTTACTTTTGTCCTTGTGAAAGTCATGGTGATCAACACCAATTCCCTATTCCGTCTTCATCTTGGTGAATGTCATATGCTAGGGAAAGATCTATATTCATATATCAACTTGGAGATGAATATTTACACTTTATTATTGTTGACATTACCCTTGAGGTAAATGGTTGGGAGGCATAATTATAAGCCCCTATCTTTCTGTGTGTCCAACTGAAACTTTGATACCTTGAGTACCACGTGAGTTGTAACAATTGTGGAAAACAAAAGAGATGATTGAGTATGTGGATTTTCTTTACAAGCTCTTATTTGACTCTTTCTGATGTTATGATAAATTGCAATTGCTTCAATGACTATTGACTGTTGTTGGCTACTTCTCGGTAAGGTTTTTGATTCATACTTTGCTTTGTGAAGGAATTGTTACTTTCCCATAAGAATCTTTATGATGTATTGCTGTTCTATGTGTGATCATGATGCCCCCATGTCCGTATTATGTTTTATCGACGCCTTCATCCCTAAACATGTGGACATGTTTATGGATCTTGGTTTTCGCTTGAGGACAAGCGAGGTCTAAGCTTGGGGGAGTTTATACGTCCATTTTGCATCATGCTTTCATGTTGATATTTATCGCTTTATGGACTGTTATTATAATTTGTGGTACCATACTTATGCCTTTTCTCTCTTATTTTGCAATGTTTATTTGAAGAGGGAGAATACCGGCAACTGGTATTCTGGACTAGAAAAGGAGCAAGCCTGAGGCCTCTATTCTGCGCAACTCCAAATGCCCTGAAAATCAACATGGAATTTTTTGGGAATATATAAAAAATAATGGGCGAAAGAAGTGCCAGAGGGGAGCTGCCAGGGGCCCACAAGCCTAGTAGCCGCGGCCTGCCCCCCTGGCCGCGGCTACAGGGCTTGTGGGCACCCTGGTGGCCCATTGGCCCCCTTTTCTGCTATATGAAAGGTTTCGTCCGGAAAAAAAATCAGGGCGGAGCTTTTTCGTGGATTCTTCACCGCCACGAGGCGGAACTTGAGCAGAACTAATCTAGAGCGCCGGTAGGACGATCCTGCTGGGGAAACTTCCCTCCCGGAGGGGGAAATCGTCACCATCGTCATCACCAACATTCCTCT
Organism: Hordeum vulgare subsp. vulgare; assembly: GCF_904849725.1. NCBI lineage: Eukaryota > Viridiplantae > Streptophyta > Magnoliopsida > Poales > Poaceae > Hordeum > Hordeum vulgare. The sequence continues at coordinate 283,210,985 of NC_058521.1, read as the reverse complement.
CGTCGGAGGGGAGTCATCTCCATCAACATCTTCATCAGCACCATCTCCTATCCAAACCCTAATCTATCTCTTGTAACCAATTGCCGTCTCACGACGCCGTTTGGTACCAGTAAGGTTGCTAGTAGTGTTGATTACTCTTTGTAGCTACTGCTAGTTGGTTTACTTGGTGGAAGATTATATGTTCAGATCCATTATGATATTCATTACTTCTCTCGTCATGATTATATAAATGCTTTGTGAGTAGTTACTTTTTTTCCTCGGGACATGGGATAAGTCTTGCTATTAATAGTCATGTGAATTTGGTATTCGTTCAGTATTTTGATATGCTGTATGTTGTCCTTTCCTCTAGTGGTGTTATGTGAACATCGACTACATAACACTTCACCATATTTGGGACTAGAGGGAGGCATTGGGGATTAGTAAGTAGATGATGGGTTGCTAGAGTGACAGAAGCTTAAACCCCAGTCTATGTGTTGCTTCGTAAGGCGCTGATTTTGATCCACTAGTTTAGTGCTATGGTTAGACGTTGTCTTAATTCTTCTTTTGTAGTTGAGGATGCTTGCGAGAGGGGTTAATCATAAGTGGGATGCTTGTCCAAGTAAGGGAAGTACCCAAGCGCCGGTCCACCCACATATCAAACTATCAAAGTAACGAAGGCGAACCATGTGAACATGATGACAATTAGCTTGACAGATTTCCCATGTGTCCTCCGGAGCATTTTACTTCCTATAAGGCTTTGTTCAGGCTTGTACCTTGCTACAAAAGGGATTGGGCCACTTTGCTTCACCGTTGCTATTACTTTGTACTTGTTACTTGTTACTTTTCACCTGCTACGTTTCACCGCACCACACCATCACTTGTTACCGCTAATTTCGGTGCTTGCAGTTATTACCTTTTTGAAAACCGTTTATCATAGCCTTCTGCTCCTTGTTGGGTTCGACACTCTTACTTATCGAAAGGACTACGATTGATCCCCTATACTTGTGGGTCATCACGGCCTTGTGTAGGCCCACATGGGGCGGAGTGGCGTTGGAGAGGAGAAATCCATCGACAGATAAACTCGCGCTCCACCATCGCCATCGTCACCCCCCACGCCTTAGCTTTTCCAGCCTGATCAAGACCGGCGCGTGCCGGGGGTCACTAAGTTCTTCGCGCTCCCACCCCCAGTTCGGTGTCTCCGTCGGTCGGAGGAGGTTAGACCAGAGCTCCGACCTTGGCAGCCTCAACCTACACCCACTGCCGCCGGAACCCTTCCACTTCGGGGAGGATGTCAACGTATAGGACCCCGGGGGCTATTGCATCGACAGTTCTCAAGGACGCGCACACGGAGCACTACACCTCGGAGATCAACTAAAGGGAGAAGAAATGGTGGAGAAATGCCACGCAAGGAGTAACACCAACAAAAGCCTCTCACAAGAACGCGAAGGCAGAGAGGAGGACCAAAGAACGGGGGTCAAGGTGGAGCGCATTGATGTGGTAATGCGAAATCACTACATCGATGAAGCCCGAGAATGGCGGAAATACACCATAATTGAGGGCGTGGTAATGGAAACGAACCGCGAAGGACGCCCTCTCCCTCAGAGGTGATTAGCCCGGCCAGATCTGGGTGCCCCCACTCATTGTGTCGGCAGCAACTACCAGCTGAACCTTCTTCAACCCCTCGAGGTTCACCACCGTTGACCGTTCCAACAAGGGCCAGGGCGCCGTCGGAACGGTCAGGCCTCACGAACGTCCACATTGCCCCCCTTTCTGAGTCATGACGGAGAGAACAAGGCAACAAGGACATGACACGTGTGGGTCAGAAGAAGAACCGGCGGTTGGATCGATAGAAGGAAGAGCCGGCGGCGGATTGGAGAGGGGGCGGAGACGGTCGGTAGACGCAGATTAGGAGATGCTGCCCGGAGAGGACGGGCTCGCCGTTTTAAAGGCCCGACCCTTAGGTGTTTAGGGCCCGCGACGCTTCGGGCCACCCTCAAGGCTCCGCCAAGAAGCCAACCTAGGCGTGCCTTCGGCAAGGGGGCTACTCTCGGCATTCTAAGAATGGGGGTACCCATACCTGCCTGCCTACGGCCCAGGGACGGCTTGCTTCACCAACCCAAGATCAACTGGTGAGACGTCACCCAGGAAGGCCCTCGCGAGAGGCCAAGCCTCCAGAGGAGCAGCAGCATCAGGACCCTCCGGGGACCTCCTCAGGACCCCTCGAGAGTAGGGAACATTCCAAGGCAAAGGCCGGGACTGAGGAGTCAAGGGTGACGCCAGGAAAGGACAAGCGAGCAGCAGATGGCAGGACGAGGTAGTTTCCCCTTTAGTGCAAAGGAGGTGGGAGCGTACGAGGGTTCCAAAGGCGTCTTCCAAAGGTTTCCCTTCTGGTGCAACGAAGCCGCCGCCCGCCCGCCAGTAGGGTAAACGCCATCCTCGGGCCCATCCTTCCAGTGCGGGCAAGTACTTGGCACTCAAAGACCACCTTTGGGCTGGGGCGCATGTACCCTATCCCCCTTTTAAATTGGCCACTTTGGGATCCCTTTCCACCTGTCGGGGAAAACCAAAACCTATAGGAAACTCGAGGACTTCCTTGATCGTTTCGCAGGGAGAGAGAGGTATGGCATCGAGAGCGGAACTAGTGATCAACACCAGCAAGGTTCTTTTTACCCAGGTTCGGGCCGCTTGACGCGTGAAACCCTACTCCTACTTAGTTTGTATTGTGTGCTTATTGTAGGGTGGTTTTGCTATAGTAATTTAGTAGGTGATTAGGGAGTCTTTGATCCCCAAAAAGTTCAACCCCTAAGACTGAGCTTTGAGCCTCCTTTTATAGGCAAAGGGGTCACCAACAGTATGCTCACGGGATGAACAGTGAACAGTGTTCACCGCGCTACTTCGTCTGTCGTGTCAGGGCAGTGAATGCCTTGTCTGACCCCTGACCTGCCGAAAGACGGTTGCGACACGTAACCAGGTGAATCGACACCTGGGCCTTGTTATGGCACACGAGGGATGTGCTGGATCGGTCGGATTGTGGTAGAAACTGGTGGGTACACCTGGCGAGCGAACAAGGGCTTGGTGGCCTAGAGCCTCCATCGGGTGACTTGATCACCTCCCTGGTAAGGAGGGCTTATCGTGGGCCTTGAACACTTTCCTGGCAAGGAGGGCTTCCGGGGGCCTTGAACACTTTCCCGGCAAGCAGGGCTTCCGGGGGCCTTGAACACTTTCCCGGCAAGGAGGGCTTCCGGGGGCCTTGAACACTTTCCCGGAAGCAGGGCTTGCCAAGGGGCTCTGCCAGTCTGTCCGAGCCTTCCCGACAAGTAGTCTTCCCGACGAAGCGGACTTGCCGGGGTCTTGGGAACCCTCCCGGCAAGGAGGGCTTGTCGGGGCCTTGCGTCTGGAGCCCTTGTACTCCACGCCCCTCGTTGTGAGGGAAGGACGTGGCCTCAGCGGGTCTTGGACTGTCTTTCTGCTGCTCTTCCCGGTACACTGCCATCAGGGGCGTTGCCGATGCCCATGCACAAGTCTGGGGCACAAGGGACCCCGGTCTCTAGTGCACCGACAGGCGCCCCCGGGCCTGGGCCACGCACACGCGCGGGGCGTTGCTGGGCTAGGCCAAAAGTAGTGCATGGCCTTCCTCACCAGGGGACTCTGTAGCTTTGGAGCCCTTGCGGGCAACCCTTCCCCACGTCGCGGATCAAACACGCGAGGTGGAGATGTGCGTGCACACTAGCCTCCGCACCTCTCGACGTGTTACTGCCACGCGTAAAGCATGCGCAGTAAAGGTCACGCAAGTGGCGTTCGTGGCCATAATGTTCGTAGTCGTTGTCAGGCCCGCCCCCGCATGCATTGGTGCAGCAGGGCGGTTCCCTGTTCGCCCGTGATCATGGGTGATTGGCGAGAGGGGCGGCGGTTTCTGGAGTGAGCAGAGCTCGCCCCCGCGCCTCACCCTATAAATTAGGGAGTTTGCGAGGGGGTTTTGCTCATCCATCATGTCCTGGAACACCCACCACCCATAGGTTGCATCTGTAGAATCTTTTCTAGCTCTAGGTGGCGCTCGCCCCTAACCATGGCTAGGGGATGAGGGAGACCACCTTCGGCCTCCAGGGCGGCAAGTAGATCCCACTTGGATCATGCCACACCTTCAACGGGTGCAGCTGCGGAGGGCGGCACGAGCGTCCATGGTGGAGGAGGGGCAAGGAGTCGCGGTCGCCACGGAGGCCTTGGCCGGGGAGGCGGAGTGCTACTCGAGCACCTCCGTCTTCTCCCGTGCTTGGCGCACACTTGGACGGGACGGCCTGGAGTTCGTCGTGGAGCTACACGAAGTCCCGCGGGGCCATTTGCATCTCCCTCGCCCTTTTGCTAGGGCTATGGAGGCCGCCAAGCCCCTGTCCTGTGGTTGCAAGAGTACGGTTTCTCCCACGGCGCTATGCAAGTGCACGTGGAGTACCCGAAGCGCCGCTCCATGTTGCTCGGGAGGGGCTGGAAAGCCTTTGCCCGCACCCAAAGCCTCCAGGATGGGCATATCCTCCGCTTCAAGCTAGCGGAGGGTAATATGCTATCCGTCAAGTTTTACAAGCGCTCAGGTGTGCGTCTCGACTGCTGCGAAGAGAGCTCGAGCGGCGCCGAATGTCGCTCCTTAAGCGATAGCGACGAGGAAGACATCGGCAACAGTGGCGCTCTTGGCACGTCAGGATCTCGGGGGGCCTGGTTGGAGTACGACTCCCCAAGCTCCGACTGACTGCCGGCCCTACCGCCGATGGCCGCTCACCCCTCTCCCCCACCTAGTGGGGTTACTCTGCAGGAGCCCGCATCGACGCATTGTCTTTGAGGAGGTGCGATCGCGGGCTCTGGCTGCGTCATCCCCTCGGGTCGCCCTGTCTTCCGCCCTCGATCTCCTACGTGTAGTACTGGTCCAGGAGAAACCAGCCTAGGTTGCACCGAGGGTGATCCCGCTTTTTGTCTTCTTGAACTTCTGCCCAGCGAGCATGTCCCTCGCCGAAAGATAGTGTAATAGGTTAGAGTAGGAAAAATCATTCATGTAATATGTCTGAGTTTGTTTCAAACAAATGAATGAAATGTTGTTTCTCTTGCGTCTGATACTTCTCCTTGAATGAAACTCCTTTTGCATTTTCCAGAAGCTTGCACGTGCGACTGGTCCTGCCGCTAGTGCTTTGAGGAACGGATCCTTAGCACCTCTCTTGAGGGGTCATTACCGGCAAGGCTCCTTGCCGCACTCAGTGCAACCATTAGATCATCGAACGTTGCTCGAGGCGAAATAAGGTGCTATGTAGCCACTTAGACTGTTGAACCGGTTGGAAATAGTGAGAAGGCGCTCTATGGCCGTTTAGGTCGTTGAACTAGTTCGGAACATAACTAAGGCGCACTGATCCTGACAAGGTTACATATACGCGCAGGTTTCTCAAATAAAGGTTTGGGATCTTTCAGAAAGGGAACAACCTATCTACTGTGAAATCTCAATCTGAAATATTTATCACTTATCTGACGTGTCGCGACACTTCTCCCTGCGGCGCTTGGTCCTTTGCCAGGGCTTCAGATACCCGACAAGAAGGAGACTATACTCTTCCGACAACTTCCCGTCCGGCAAGGTATTTGTTGGAAGTTCTCGACTGTTGTATAGAAGGGGGAGCGTCGGAGCATAATTCCTTTTCCTGTTTTTCCAGGCAGTACTGACGGTGCCCCCAAACGCGCCGTTGGCGAAGACGTGGTGCTTCCGAGGGGAAAAGCGTTTGGCTGGAGTGCGTGACTGGGTTCCGGGGCCCGTAGGTGCATTCTCGACGGTAATGCACCTCTCCGTTGAGGTGCGTCGGCCGGAGTATGCGTCGGAGGCCTCGCCGGAGCCCCCAGGCACACACTCAACAGCAACGCACTATCCGAAGCGGTGCATCAGCCTGGCGCCTTCGAGCTCGAGGTCTCCGTCCCCCTAGCCCGCGTTCACGCAGGCGCCAAGAGGCCGTTGGCGATGTTGATAGACCACCGTTGCGCCCTGCTTCGAGGAACCGTAGTGGTGCGCTCAATCTCCCAAAATCCGATACGGAACTTAGTTGAATTCGCGAAGAAGCTCTCAACCATCGCCGTTCCCCCTACCTGGCGTGCCAAAGATGTCAGAAAAAATGAACACCTATGGAAACCCGAGGAGTCCCTTGATCGTTTGGCAGGGAGAGGGAGGTATGGTGTCGAGAGTGGAACTAGCAGTCAACGCCGGCAAGGTTCTTTTTACCCAGGTTTGGGCCACTTGGTGCGTAAAACCCTACTCCTGCTTAGTTTGTATTGTGGGCTTACCATAGGGTTATTTTGCTACAGTAACTTAGTAGATGATTAGGGAGTCTCTGATCCCCAAAAGGTCCAACCCTTACGAATGATCTTTCGGCCTCCTTTTATAGGCAGAGGTGTCACCAACAGTGTGCTCACAGGAGGTACAGTGAACAGTATTCACCTCTCTACTTCTTCAGTGGTGTCAGGGGCGGTAAATGCCTTGTCTGACCCCTGACCTGCTGAAAGGTGGTTGTGACACGTAACCAGGTGAATCGACACCTAGGCCTTGTGCTGGCACAAGAGGGGTGTGCTAGATCGGTCGGATTGCAGTAGAAACTTGCGGGGACATTTGGTGAGCAAAGAGGGACTTGGTGGCCTGGTGTCTCCGTCGGGTGACTTGGTCACCTTCCCGGCAAGGAAGGCTAGCCTAGGGCCTTGAACACTTTCCCGGCAAGGAGGGCTTGCTGGGGTCCTCGCCAGTCTGTGCGAGTCTTCCCGACAAGGGAAGCTTGTCGGCGACTTGCTAATCTTCGGGTAGTCTTCCCGGTGAAGGGTGCCTGCCGGGTCCTTGGGAATCTTCCCAGCAAGGAGGGCTTTCCAGGGCTTTGCGTCTGGAGCCTTTATATCCCACACCCCACTTAGTGAGGGAAGGGTGTCGCCTTGTACTGCCTTGGGTTGTTTTCATGCTGCTCTTCCCGGCACGCTGCTGTTGGGGGCATTGCAAATGCCCGTGTACAAGTCTGGGGCACAAGGTACCCAAGTCTCTAGTGCACCGACAGTTGTTTTTGATATCGTTCTCATAATTGTCGTAGTTCTCATTGTTGTCGTCGTTGTCTTGTGTCGTCCTCCTCATCATCGTCCTCGTTGTTGTTGTGGTTGTTGTTGTTGTTGTTGTTGTTATTGTTGTTGTTGTTGTTGTTGTTGCTCTTGTTGTTGCTGTTGTTGTTGTTGTTGTTGTTGTTGTTGTTGTTATCGTTATTGTTGTTCTTGTTGTTGTCGTCGTCGTCATCATCGTCGTCCTCGTTGTTGTTGTTGTTGTTGTTGTTGTTGTTGTTGTTGTTGTTGTTGTCGTTATTGTTGTTCTTGTTGTCGTCGTCGTCGTCATCGTCATTGTCCTCGTTGTTGTTGTTGTTGTTGTTATTTTTGTTGTTGTTGTTTTTGTTGTTGCTCTTCTTGTTGTTGTTGTTGTTGTGGTTGTCGCGGTCGTCGTCTTCGTTGTTGTTGTTGTATTTGTTGTTGTCGCTGTCGTCACCTTCATTGTTATCGCTGTTGTCGTTATGTCATCGTCGTCGTCATTGTCGCCGTCGTCATCGTTGTTGTTGTTGTTGTTGTTGTTGTTGTTCTTGTTGTTGTTGTTGTCGGTGTTGTTGTAGTTGTCGTTGTTGTTGTTTTTTTCGTCGTCGTCTTCGTCGTCGTAATCATGTTCTTTGTTGTTGTTGTTGTTCATCATGATGACGATGACGTTGTTTTGTTGTTGTTCTTGTTATTGTTGTTGTTGTTGTTGCTGGTGGTGGTGGTGGTGGTGGTGGTGGCGTTGCCATTGCTGTCAATATTTTTATTGCTGTCGTTGTTGTTGTTGTTATCATAGTCGTCGTTGTTCTCGTCATTGTCGTTGTTGTCGTCGTTCTCGTCGTCGTCATTGTAGTTGTAGTAGTAGTAGTAGTAGTAGTTGTTGTTGTTGTTGTTGTTGTTGCTGTTGTTGTAGTTATTGTTGTTGTTGTTGTTGTGGTTGTTGTTGTTGTTGTTCTTGTTCTTGTTCTTGTTGTCGTCATCCTCGTCGTTATCGTTGTCATCGTCGTCGTCGTTCTTGTCGTCGTCGTCGTCAATGTTATTGTTGTTGTTGTTGATGTTGTTGTTGTTGTTTTCGTCGTCGTTGTCTTTGTTTTTGTCGTCGTTGTCGTCGTCGGCCTTGTTGTTGTTGTTGTTGTTGTCGTTGTTGTTGTTGTTGTTGTTGTTATTGTTTTTGTTGTTGTTGTCGTCGTCGTCGTCTTTGTTGTTGTTGTTTTCTTTGTTGTCGCTGTTGTTGTTTTTTTGTTGTTATCGTTAGTGTCATTTTTCTCGTCGTCGTTGTTGTCGTTATTGTCACTGTCGTCGTCGTCGTCGCCATCGTCATCGTTTCCATTGTTGTCGTCGTTGTCGTCATCCTTGTTGTTGTTGTTTTTGTTGTTGTTGTCATTGCTATCGTTGTTGACGTTGTTGTCGATGTTGTCGTCGCTGTGGATATTGTTGTCGTAGTTGTCGTTGTTGTCGTCGTTGTCGTTGTTGTTGTCGTCGGTGTTGTCATGGTCGTTGTTGTAGTCTCTCTTGTTGTTGTGGTTGTTGTTGTCGTTGTTATCATTGTCCTCATCGTTGTCCTCATCATTGCCGTTGTTGTCATCGTTGTCGTCCTCCTTGTTGTTGCTGTTGTTGTTGTCGTTGCTATTGTTCTTGATGTTGTTGTCTATGTCTCGTCATTGTTGTCGTTGTTCTCGTTGTTGTTGTTGTTGTTGTTGTTGTTGTGGTTGTTGTTGTTGCGGTTGTTGTTGTTGTTGTTGTTGTCGTCGTCGTCGTAGTAACCATTGTAGTAATAAATTACTTGTGCCTACTACTGTGGCGGGGGGAATTATGCGAAAAAAGTCCGTCGAAGCGGTAGTAAAAAATTACTACTACTTAGAGGGTGGTACTAAAAAATTACTACCGCTCTTAGAGCGGTACTACCGCTGACCCTTTTGCATAAACATCAAAGATGGGTATGGAGCTCCAATGTAGCTAGGGAAAAGGTGGTGCACTAAATGTGTACGTGATGATTCCACAGAAACCTTTCCGACGCGGACCCCCTCTTAATAGTACGGCTTTCCTAGGACTCAATTCCACCAAAGAGAAACGTAGAAAGCAACCATCTTCGAGAGATTCCAAGGGGCATCAAATCGTCTTGTGCCTAGATATGAAATGCTCATTGCACACGATTAGTCCGCACAGGCATTGTCATCAATCACTAAAACCACTTAGGGAGAAATATGCCCGAACAACTGTTGACTTTGTTGTCGATGTTGACGCCGTTGTTGTTATTGTTGTCGACTTGTTGTTGTTGTCGTTGTTCTCCTTGTTGTCGTCGTTATCGTTGTTGTTGTCATCATCGTTGTTGTTGCCGATGTTGTCGTTGTTGTCTCTATTGTTGTTGTCGTTGTTATCGTCGTCCTTGTTGTTCTTGTTGTTGTTGTTTTTGTTGTTGGTATCGCTGTTGATGTTGTTGTCAAAGTTGTCTTCGTTGTTGTTGTTGTCGTCGTGGTTGTTGTTGTTATTTTTGTTGTTGTTTTTTTTGTCTTTGTTGTAGTTATTTTTGTTGTTGCTGTTGTTGTTGTCGTCGCCGTCGCTGTTCTTGTTATTCTGGTTGTCTTTGAGGTCGCTGTTGTTGTTGTTGTTGTGTTTGTTGTCGTTGATGTCGTTGTTCTTGTCATGGTTGTTGTTCTCTTCGTCGTCGTCGTCATCGTTGTTGTTGTTGTTGTTGTCGTCCTTGTCATCGTCATCATTGTTGTTGTTGCCGTTATTGTTGTTGTTGTTGTTGTTGTTGTTGTTGTTGTGTAACATCCCAATTTTTTTAAATTCGGATGTTAATAGATCATTCATATGCATCTCATATTTTATGCATATTTGTGTTCTTCTGAAAATTCTATTTGTTATGTGACTGCGGGCACTTTATCAGAGTGGAGATAATATGACTTCTCCCTGTGAGTTAAAGTCACCAATTTGGTTTTGCAAATTTTCTAAACTCCGAAGTATTTTTTTTGCTGAGTTTTTCGATCGCGTTGTGTGACCTATTGCATAAAACTATTTTTAAAACTTGCATTAGGTGGAACTAGGGTTTCCTATATATATTATATACATATTAGTTGTATATATTTCGGTTTTGTTTTTCTCCTAAGTATTCTAGTGCATATATGTATATTAGTACCTATTTTTTTTCTTGTATTTTGTTAGCTAGGAAAATATATTTTTTACTGTTTTCTTTTTTTTTCTTTTTTTGCTGCAGTTAGTTTGTTTTTCAAAAAAAAGGGACCTGCCAGGCCGAGCCAAGTGGCTCAGCCCAGCCGCCACCAGCATGCAATCGCATGCACCCTTGCCCACGTCGGGCATGCCAGCATGCAGATCAACCCCGCCGCCTCCCTCTTCTCTCTCTCCCCACGTCTCCTCTCTTTTCTCTCCTCTCTCTCTCCCAGCGCTTCCCTCTCTTCCTATTTTCTCTACAGAGACGCGATCTCCTCTCGCCCCCCTTTCCTTTTTCTTCCAGACCGCAGCTTCCTCCCAGCTTCCTCTCTTCTCCCTTGATTTCCTTCCACCCCGTGCACTCTCCACCTTCCTTCTTTCTCCTCCCTCTCTTTCCTTCTCTACAGGAACCGAGCCCTCTTTCTTCTCCCGTGATCTCCTCTCCAAAGTGCTCCCTCCCCTTCCATAGCTGCCACCTCCCCTAGGCCTATATAAACCCCTCTCCACCGCCACCCCTCCCCAACCCTAGCCGCCGCCACTTCACCCCGCCGCCGCCGCCTCCACGAGCCGCCGCTGCCACGAGCCTCGCCGGAGCAGGAGCAGCCCGAGGCTGCGCCACCCTCGGCCTCGCCTGGGAGAGCCTCCCCGAGCTCTCTCTCCACCGCCGCCTCTTCCCCGAGGAGGAGGAACCACTCCCCCGCCGCTCGACGTCTCCACCGCCGGAGCTACCCCCTCCTTCCCCGCCGGCCAACTCTCCTTCCACGGTGCAAGACCCTCCAGCAACAGGTAGCTAACTCCCTCTCTCTCTATATATTTCATGCACTCAATCTCAGCCATTAGATCCCATGCAAACCCATGCAATGGCTAGGATTAGAACACTAGTACCCTTTCGGTTTATTCTAGAAAACCATTAGGTTCTTTTAGTCACTTATGAATTAACCGGCGAATTTGTTAGCCTTAGGCCGTTTGCCCGAAGTTACGAAACAAACAGCCACTACAGCCGGTAGAAACTTGCCACGTGTGCCTCCCTTTAGCACTAGCAGTTTTGTAACTTTCTGTCCAGATTTCAAAAAACAGAAAGTTTCAATTTTGTTTTGGCCACAACTTTTGATCCCGAAGTCCAATGATAGTGATTCTTTTTCCAGTAGCTCACAAATTTCCTGTAGTTTGTAAAAACATATAATTTGTCTCTGTTTGAATTTTGTTTCATATATGTCAGAGCAGATTTAGTTTAAACACTGTTTTGCCAATTCCAGGAGTTTGAAAAACGATATTGAGTTGATTCTTTTTTCTACTGTTTTCTTGTGATAAAATCTTACTGTGGTAGAGTTTTAAGAATTTTTAAAGTAATTTAACTGGTGTTTTAAACAGAAACAAGTTTCTGCCCACCGGCCCGCGATAAATTCTTTTGCGTAGTCTTTTGCAAATCATTGCATGTGATGTTATTTTTACTCGTGGCATGATTGAATTGCTTATGGTGTGCTTTGTATTTGTATCAGTAGATCATCCGGAGTGCGAAGCGTGTTACTTAGAGACGCTCGAGCAGGACAACTATCATCAAGGCAAGTCATCTTTGATCATGTTATTTTTACCTATGTT
>NC_058521.1:283181671-283184171 GCF_904849725.1 Hordeum vulgare subsp. vulgare | reverse complement strand
GCGCGGGATTAGTCCCACAGAGGCTGACGAGTGGGGCCCCCTGTCAGGTTTGACCTGACCAGGTCGGCTAACCTGCTGACGTCAGTGTGATGCAATAAATAGAATTTCGAGTATAAAACTAATTCAGGAAATTGCTAAAAATTGTAAAAATCATAGAAATTAATCTGTAACTCCAATGAAAATAATTTATATATGAAAAAGTATCAGAAAAATTCAAGGATTCTGATTATGCTATTTTTAACCATGTTTAAAAAAGTTACAGAACCCTAAATTGTGGAATAAGGAATAATTCAATTCTTATAATCAACTTTTAAATGGAATTTGCAAAAATATTCAAATTTCATTATATATACAATGTTCACCACTGTCCTAATTACAATTCAGTACCATAACATGACATTTCATGCATGTTAACATGAAGTTGATCTGAGCATCAGATCGAATCAATTAAACCGGTATCCGAGAATACCCCGTTTGAATTGCTATTCGAATGTGATTCAAATCAACTCTAAACCTAATACATGTTGAAAATAATAAATTATCACCTTGCATTCTCATGCCATGCTCATGCATCATTTTGAGTGCATATGATTGTTATTGAATGTTGCCATTCATTTCGGTAGGCTCCGCACCCCCGGATTCCACCGAATATCCGTCTGACGGATATCGTTCCTCCTCTGAGCAACAAGGAAAGCAACCCCTTTGATCATTCTGATAACTCCCATGTTCTTAATCCTGCACCTATTTATTGCATTTAAGATCAAATGCTTCAACTGCTTTTGCCACGATAGTTGAACCCACTTCCTTTGCATGACTTAACCTTGTCATAGTAAATAGCCGAACCTTGCAACCTAGCATACCTAGTAGTTGCTTGAGCTATGATGTGCCTTATCCTGCTATGCATGCTATGCTTAGAGTTGTGTATGGTCTGTCATCTGGGAGATGAACAGAAATGTGGAATGTGTTCGGTAGGCAAAGGTTGTGTGTTGAACTTGAGTTCGTAAAGGTACCGGTGAAAGGCTATGTAGGAGTACATGGCGGGTTGTTTCATTGGAACCGTCCTTAGGAACTGAGTTCCGTGTATGTATTCCTAGACTACATACTACCACATGCTGGGCCCTGAAATCTGACCCCGCTCGGCCTATTAATCGCGTAGTACCCGGTCCAGGAGTTGCAAGTAGTTTCTGGTGTTTATAGTAATGTTGGAGGCCGTGCATGGTGCTGACCTGAGAGGTGGGCCGTGATGCGGTAGGAAGTGGCACGGTGTACCAAGTGGCACCCGGATGGTGGGCTTGGGAACCCTGCGCACATCGTTTGAGGTCGTGGCGGAAGCCTCGGCCGGACTTCCGTAAGGGTTACTCTCAGATAGGCGATAAACCTGGACTAGGTACTAGTGTGGTTAACAGTCGTGGCCGACTCCCTCGCTGGGCTTCCGCTTGAAGGTTGCCGAGGTGCATGACGTGCACATAGCGATAAGTGGCGAGAGCGTGTGTGACGAAGTACACCCCTGCAGGGTTATGATCTATTCGAATAGCCGCGTCCGCGGATATGGACTACTTGGAGACATATATTGTTCATAGATAACTTCAATGGCTACTCATAAAATTGACAAGATAAGCGTGAGTGTCGTGGACGGCGTTTCCGTATGGAGACGGAATGATTCCACGATAGTGTATTTTTGTGGTGTTAGTGGACTCGTGTGCGAGAAATCAAGTTGTCAAAACTAATTTCAAAATGCAAGTTGTCTAGCCACGAGTCAAATGCTGGCTTCCCGCATGAAACCCCACAATACCTTTTGATACCTTGCATGCGTAGTTAGTTCTCCTAAAGTCTTGCTGAGTACCCTCGTACTCATGTTTGCTTAATAAATGTTGCAGAGGTTGCTAATGACCCTAATGGAGGGTTCTTCGTAGACATCGACGACGACGAGTAGCTGGTGTCCCAGCTACGATTTGGCCCTACGTCGGCTCTGTAGTATAGTCAGGCCATGTGCCTACTAGTTGCCCTGTCTGTACCCAGACAGTTTATAACTCTTCCGCTGGCTTGTATTTGTATGACTGTTATTATGGGTCGTGAGACCCTTAATGTGTAATATTATGTGTGTGGCTCTTCCGAGCCTCTTAAATAAAGGTTGTATGTTTATGGTTATGTTGTGATGCCATCGATGTATCTATACATATCGGTATGCCATGCGTACATGTGTCGTACTTGATATGTATGGGGTTCGATTACCTAGTCGTGAACTTTAGTAGCACTCCTTACAAGGAAATGCCCCTTTGTGATCCAACGAGCCTTGGTAGTTCGCTACTGCTCCGGACACATTGGTTGACCGGCATGTGTCCTTCTTAGCTGTTGTGTTTGTCCCCTTTGGGGAAATGTCACGCGACGTAATGGAGTCCTTGTAGCTTGCTACGACTCGTCTACGTTCGTTGATGACCGACACCTGCTTTGTTGGGTCATGTATGCCTGTCCTTGTGCGGTACTGCCACTTTGGTTTATG
>NC_058521.1:283171671-283174171 GCF_904849725.1 Hordeum vulgare subsp. vulgare | reverse complement strand
CAAGGAGGGCTTGCCGGGGGGGGGGGCCTCACCAGTTTGTGTGAGCCTTCCCGGGAAGGGAAACTTGTCGGGGTCTTGCTATTCTTCGGGTAGTCTTCCCGGCAAAGCGGGCTTGACGGGACCTTGGGAATCTTCCCGGCAAGGAGGGCTTGCCGGGGCCTTCTGTTTGGAGCCCTTGTACTCGACGCCCCTCGCAGTGAGAGAAGGGCGTGGCCTCGACGGGTCTTGGACTTCCTTTCTACTGCTCTTCCCGATACACTACCATCAGGGGCGTCTCCGATGTTCGTGCACATGTCTGGGGCAGAAGGGACCCCAGTCTCTATTGCACCGACAGGAGCACCCGGGCCTGGGCCACGCACGCGCGCGGGGCGTTGCTGGGCCAGGCCCAAAGTAGTGCATGGACATCCTCAGCAGGGGACTTTGTAGCTTTCAAGCCGTTGCGGGCGGCCCTTCCCCACGTCACGCAACAAACGCGTGAGGTGGAGAAGTGTGCGCACAGTAGCCTCCCCACCTCCTGACGTGTTACTGCCACGCGTGAAGCATGCACAGTAAAGGTCAGGCAAGTGGATTTCGTGGCCATAATGGCCGCAGTCGTGGCATGGCCCGCCCCCGCATGCATTGGTGGAGCAGGGTGGTTCCCTGTTCTCCCGTGATCATGGGTGATTGAGCGAGAGGGGCGGCGGATTCTGGAGTGAGGGGAGCTCGCCCCCCACGCCTCGCCCTATAAATTAGGGAGTTTGCAGCGAGTTTTGCTTATCCATCAGCTCCTGGAACATCCACCACCCCTAGCTTGCATCTATAGAATCTTTTCTAGCTTTAGGTGGCGCTCGCCCCTAAACATGGCTAGGGGACGAGGGAGGCCACCATCGGCCGCCAGGGCGGCAAGGTGATCCGACTCGGATCATGGCACAACTTTAGGGAGTGCAGCTGCGGAGGGCGGCACGAGCGTCCTTGGTGGCGGAGGGGCGAGCAGCCGCGGTGGCCGCAGATGCCATGGTTGCGGTAGGCGGAGTGCTACTCCAGCACCTCCGTCTTCTCCCGTGCTTGGCGGGCACTCGGACGGGACGGCGCTGGAGTTCGCCGTGGAGCAGCACGGCGTCCCGCGGGGCCATTTGCATCTCCCTCGCCCTTTTGCTATGGCGATGGAGGCCGCCAAGCCCTTGTCTTGTGGTTGCGGACGTACGGTTTCTCCTATGGCGCTATGCAAGTGCACGCAGAGTACCCGAAACGCCGCTCCATGTTGCTCGGGCGATGCTGGAAAGCCTTCGCCCGCGCCCACAGCCTCGAGGATGGGCATATCCTCCACTTAAAGCTAGCAGAGGATAGTATAATATTCGTTAAGTTTTGCGGGCGCTCACGTGTGCGTCTCTGCTGTTGCAAAGAGAGCTCGCGTGGCGCCGGATGTCCCTCCTCTAGCGATAGCGTCGAGGAGGACATCAGCGGCAGTGGCGCTCTTGACACGTTAGGATCTCGGGGGGGGGGGGTGGCAGGACGGAGTACGACTACCCGAGCTCCGACTGACAGCAGGCCCTGCCGCCGAGGACCGCTCACGCATGTCCCCCGCCCGGTGGGGTTACTCTGCTCGAGCCTGCATTGATGCCTCGTCTTTGAGGAGGTGCGATCGCGGGCTCTAGCTTCTTCATCGCCTCGGGTCGCACTGTCTTCCGCCCCCATTCTCCTCCGCGTAGTGCTGGTCTAGGAGAAACCAGCCTGGGTTTCACCGGGGGTCGTTCCTCTTTTTGTCTTCTTGAACTTCTGTCCGGCGAGCATGTCCCATGCCAAAAGACAGTATAATAGGTTAGAGTAGCAAAAATCATTCATGTAATATGTGTGAGTTTGTTTCAAACAAATGAATGAAATGTGGTTTCCCTTGCGTGTGATCCTTCTCCTTGAATGATACGCCTTTTGCATTTTCAGAAAGCTTGCCCGTGCGACTGGTCCTGCCGCTAGTGCTTTGAGGAACGAATCCTTAGCAGTTCGCTTGAGGGGTCGTTACCGGCAAGGCTCCTTGCCGCACTCATTGCAACCATTAGATCGTCGAGCGCGGCTCAAGGCGAAATAAGGTGCTATGTTGCCACTTAGACCGTTGAACAGGTTCGAAACAATGAGAAGGCACTCTGTGGCCGTTCAGGTCGTTGAACTAGTTCGAAACAAAACTAAGGCGCACTGATCTTGACAAGGTTCCACCTACATGCAGGTTTCTCAAACAAGGTTTGGGATCTTCGAGAAAGGGAACAACCTGTCTATTCTGAATCTCATCTGAAATATTTATCACTCATCTGTCGTGCCGCAGCACTTCTCCTCGCGGCGGTTGGGTCCTTTGCCGGGGCCTCAGATCCCCGGCAAGCAGGAGACTATACTATTCCGGCAACTTCCCCTCCAGCAAGGTATTTGCCGACAGTTCTGGACTGTCGTATAAGAGGGGGGTTGCCGGAGCATAAGTCCTTTTCCTTTTTTGCCTGGCGGTGCTGACGGAACCGCCGACCGCACTTTGGCGAAG
>NC_058521.1:283144171-283159171 GCF_904849725.1 Hordeum vulgare subsp. vulgare | reverse complement strand
AGAGGATATTTTTTTGAGTTTTTTGGTATATAATACCCTATATTAATATTTTGATTTATTTCCTTTTATTTACCTTTGATTTTCTGTCTCGGAAAAAGTTAGAATTAGGAAAGTATTTTTTTTTCTTTAGCAAGCGCCCCGAGCGCATGATAGTCCAGGGCCGAGATCCCACTGCCCAGGGACGAATCCCTTGAATCTCGCCCGACCGACCCCTCTCTCCCCGCCTTTCCCTCACTGCCCAGTGGGCCCCCAACCGAGCCAAGCTATCCCGTCGGCCACCCAGCTTCTTCTTCATCCTACCATACCGTGCCCGAGACCGAGCTGCCCGAGACCACCGGGATTTCATCCTCGTTTCCTCCCTCCCCTTTCCTTTCCTCACCGCCCTCCTAGCCTATATAAACCCCACCTCGAGCCGCAACCCCGTTCCCAACCCTACCCCGACGAGCCGCCGCACCACCGCCGCCGAAGCAGCGAGCTGCTGCCACCTCCATCGCCTACTAGAGCAGCGCCCAGGCCCCTCTCCAATCCGCCCGAGGGCCCCTTCGCCGGAGGACCACCCCGCCGCTGCCTCCACGACATGTCCACCGCCCCGGAGCTCCCTCCCCCCTCGCCGGCGACGCCCCTCGCCGGAGCTACCCCAGCCAGCCACGGTAGCCTCCTCATCCTCTGTTATTTCTTTTGTTTTCTTGTGTAACCGTTGGATCTTAGCTATAGGGTGTAGATTAGATCATATATATCCCTTCAGTTTAGTTCAGAAAACCCACGGTTTTATTTTCACATATGTTTTAGCCAGTAGCTTCGGTTAGAGCTAGGTCGTTTGCTCAAAACGTTGCAACAAACGCCCGCCGCAACCAATAGCAACTTGCCACGTATACCCCTCTTTTTAGTACTAGTTATCTTCAGTTTTTTCTGCCTGTTTGCAAAAACAGAAAGTTTCAATCTTGTTTTGGCCACAACTTTTGATCCCGAAGTCCAATGACATTGATTCTTTTTCCAGTAGCTCACAAATTTCCTGTAGTTTGGAAAAACTTATAATTTGTCTATGTTTGAATTTTTCAAATATAAGTTAGATCAGATTTAGTTTAAATCTTGTTTTGCCTATTCCAGGAGTTTAAAAAATGATTTTTAGTTGATTCTTTTAGCTACTACTTCCTAGTGATAAAATATTATTGTGGTAGAAGTTTCAAAAAAGTTTAAAGTATTTTCAACAGAAACAAGTTTCTGCCATACCGGCACGCGTTGAATTCTTCTGTTTACACTTTAGCAAATCCTTGCATGTGATGTTATTTTTACTTGTTGCATGATTGAAGTGCTTATGGTGTTCTTTGTGTTTGTATCCGTAGATCATCCGGAGTGCGAAGCGTGTTACTTAGAAGCGCTCGAGCAAGACAACTATCATCAAGGTAAGTCATTTTGATCATGTTATTTTACCTATGTTTTCGACGCATGGTAGATCACCCTTCTTTGCCCAATTTGCATGCTTCCTAGGTACTTGGAAACTTTAGTGTAAGTTGTAGTATCATGTGGTAGGAACACAACAACCCCGATACTTGGCCCCGGGACGACAATTTCTTAATGCTATGCTTGAGTAGACGGGTTATCGGTTGAGTGTATATCACGAGTGATGCGAGGTTGATTAAATAATCAAGACCGGACTAAGACAAGTGTTTTTAAGACCTTGGACGCAATGCAACTCTGGGTGAAGGACGGTTGATTAGCTCCCTTGAGAACCCAGTGGATGCCCGGGATACTGGAGAGGCCATGTCATCCTGCGGAAAGCTTCACACAGGCTCGAAGAGACGGATGGAGACTTCAAGACTCAAGGCTTACCTGCACAGCCACAAGTCATTATGGGCTCTGGCTTGGTTGGACAACGCGGCGACTCTGGACAGGCGGTGCTAGCAGATGTAGACGAACGGTAGGAATGGATGGGCACCGACAGGGATTCAGAGGGACCCGTTGAAAGACCATGTTTTGATCATCTGGTCTTCAAACACCCTGAAGTGCGAGGACAAACGCGGAGGCGATCAAATCTTGTGGGGAACGTGTGCAAAACTCTGCAGAGTGCCCAACCTAATCGATTAGTCGTGTCCACGGTCATGGACAACTTGAGCCGAAGGCATTGAATTTCCCATGAACTCTCGACACAACTTAATAATGATGTGGGTGTTAACAACTATTCGGGTACGAGAATTGGTTGGCGGAACCATCTCGTTAACAACAAACTATGTACTAATATTTTGCTTTCAACCCCTCTTGTTGTAGGATAAAACTGCCTTTATGCAAAACTTAGCCCCACTGGCCAAATATGCATGTAGAGATAGTTGATTATGATTTTACTCCTCTCTTTGATGACTTGCCGGCATATTCAATATGCTGACCTACAGGGCTGCAATGTATCATGTTGCAGAGTACTTTTCCGACCAGGTGTGAGGCTACGATCTACGCTCAGCTACATGCCCTTGGAGTCGGATGGACTCGTCTACCTGATGCTTCCGCTTAGTCTTCGTTAGATATCTCATGAGTTGGCCTTAAGCCACTTTATTGTAATCCTTTATTGTAATAAAGTACTCTTTATGAGATTCGATTAATAAAGCTGTGTGATTGAACTCTTGAATATATACATTATGTACTGTGTGTGTACCAGCATGATCTTGGGATGGTACGGAAACACCAGAGGCTTGACTCGTCTTGAGTCGGATCGCTATAGAAATGGTATTCAGAGCACACGCTGACCTTAGGACGTAACCTCTAGGAATGGAAGAGCCTTAGGAAGAAAACTATTTTCTCTTATGTCTATAAATCTTCTATTTCCTCTTCTGATCATTTCTGACTTCTCTCCGATTTTCCAATGTTTAAATGGCCACCTTCGTCCGTGTTAAGTTCACGGAGTTTTGCCAGCCCGACGCCACTATGCCGTTCGGAAAGGAGATGGTGCAGATCACGACGGATTTGAGGATTGCTCTGCTGACTATCACACGGAAGCCAACTTCGTCTTACCCAGAGGATTCACGCTATAGGATCGAGGTGCATATTCCCCGAAGGACATTCCAGCCGCGCACTGAGCCGATGGATTTCAAGTTCATCGCATCCAACTGGATTCTCGGAAGGGACATGGCGATCCATTGTGCACTCGGACGTATCAAGGAAGAATACAAAGGCTGCACTATTTCTCCAGACATATTCGTCGTATCCCGGAGAAACGAAGACGGAGAAATCATCTCAAGCAAGACCAAGGACGCTCTCTTGTCTTATGCTCAGACCTTCGAGAAGTACAGCGGGACTCTGGAGCATCACGTGATCAAGGACGCCAGGAAGATCAAGCAACTGTCACTCCGCTGTACTTGAAGAAGCAGCCCGGGAAGCCCACTATGAGCACGAACTGGAGGCGAAGGACTTTCTGGAGCAGATCGAGAAGCTGAAGACTTGAGTTGCATACGTGGAGGAGGAACTGGACATGGGCGAGAACCTTCATCCCGAAGGAGATGTAGCCCCCTTCATCAGCAACGACGAGGACTATGAAGAATGCTCCACCGAAGGACCCATCACCATGCGTTTCTGAGGAGGACACTTAGACTAGACCACCAAATTTACTTTATCGTTATAAGTTTTAGGCCGCTGTTTAGGATTATCGAATTTTGTATCCCCGTGTGAACCTTGTGATGATATTGAATGAAATGTGTTGTGTGATACTGGTGTGTTGCATTCATACGGGTAGTGTAATGACTCTTAGACCATTGTTCTATGCTAATCTCACCCCTCCACAAACATCAGATGCCTCCGAGACGGGCCCCTACCTCCAACTTTCCGCCGGAACTCACCTAGTTGATCCAGCAACAAAACACCTTGATGCAGCTGATCATCTAGAACCAGAACAATAACAACAACCGTCACCCACCCCAGGCCGACAATCTTACCCGTTTCCTGAGGTTGAACCCTCCAACTTTCTCCAGCAGCATTGAGCCCATTGTGGCAGATGATTGGCTCCGCAAGATGGAGCGTGAACTTATCACTGCTGGTTGTACTGAAGCTGAGAAGGTGCACTTTGCCGCGCATCAACTTGAAGGCCCTGCAGCTGCTTCGTGGGAGAACTACACCACCACTTATCCCATTGCTGGAGTCACTTGGGAGCAATTCAAGCAAGCCTTCCGCACCGCGCATGTCTCAGCTGGTGCAATGAGTCTGAAGAAGCGTGAGTTTCGCAACTTACGCCAGGGGAATCGCTCGGTGGCCCAGTACCTCGATGAATTCAGCATGCTCGCCCGTTATGCACCTGGAGATGTGGCCGATGATGTGGCCAAGCAGGAAAAGTTCTTGGAAGGACTCAATGATGAGCTGAGCATTCAGTTGACTGTAGCTACCTTCAACAACTACCAGGAGCTGGTTGATAATGCCCTCATCTTGGAAGGGAAACACTAGCAGTTGGAGAACTGCAAGCGAAAGTATGGGGTTGGAAAGTTCAACTCCGGCACTCAGCAGAAGCCTCGCTACACCCCTTATTCAGGGAATACAGGGACTGGATCCGGTAAGTTTGGAGGACACGTTCAGCATAACCACCCAGTGCACAACCATGGAGACCACAACCATGGAGGAAATGGGAACCACCGCAACAACAACAACTTCAAGAATGGCAGTACTGGCACTCAGCAGCATTCAGCTCCAGCTCAGAAGATCTGACTCACATCACTTGCTTCAAGTGTCAGAAGACGGGACACTATGCCACTGAATGTCCCCAGAACAAGCAGGGAAATGGAAACGGCAACGGCAACTCTGCAGCAAAGAAGCCCAATCCTTTTCCTCGAGCTCAGGTGAACCACATTGATGTTGAAGAGGTCTCTGATCACCCCGATACTGTGGTTGGTAAGTTTTTGCTAAATTCACGTCCAGTATTGGTACTTTTTGATTCTGGTGCAACACATTCATTCATATCAAGGGTAGTTGTGGAAAAGTATAGTTTGCCAACTACAACCCTCAGCCGGCCTATTAAGGTCAGTTCCCCAAGAGGCATGATGACATCCGGGATAGGATGCCATGCTTTGAGTCTCAACATCGGGAACCATAATTTTCCCACCGACCTCGTCGTATTAGAGTCCCAGGGATTGGATGTAATCCTAGGCATGGATTGGTTGGCCAAGTATGAAGGGAATATCGATTGTGCCCTTAAGTCTATTTTGCTCACCACCCCCGAGCAGAAGCGGATTAAGTACGTGTCTCAGCGCCCGACCCGGAGTAAGCGACTAAACTCTCTCACGGGAGTAGTCCAGGAGGAAGTACCGATTGTACAGGAGTACCCAGATGTATTTCTGGAGGAATTGCCGGCATGCCACCCGATAGAGAGATTGAGTTCTTGATTGAGCTATTACCCGGAACAGCCCCGATATCCAAGAGACCCTATCGGATGCCCGCAAATGACTTGATAGAAATCAAGAAGCAAATTAAGGAGTTATCGGACAAAGGGTATATTCGCCCATTTCTTCACCTTGGGGAGCCCCATTGCCCTTGGTTGAAAGGAAGGACAAGTCCTTGAGAATGGTTGACGATTATCGTGCATTGAACGATGTGACCATCAAGAACAAGTACCCCTTGCCGATGATCAATGATCTGTTTGATCAGTTAGTTGGAGCTCGCGTATTCTCAAAGATCGATCTTCGATCCGGGTATCATCAGTTGATGATTCGTGAACAGGATATACCCAAGACAACCTTCACCACTCGGTACGGCTTGTATGAGTACACGGTCATGTCATTTGGACTGACTAATGCTCTGGCATATTTTATGAATCTGATGAACAAGGTATTTATGGAATACTTGGGCAAGTTCGTTGTAGTGTTCATCGATGACATATTGATATTCTCCAAGAACGAAGAGGAACACAAGGAACATCTGCGTCTAGTTATGGAGAAGCTTCGAGAGCATAAGCTATATGCAAAGTTTAGCAAATGTGAGTTTTGGTTGAAGGAAGTCGGATTTCTCGGACACGTCATCTCAGGAGAAGGAATAGCAGTGGACACTGCCAAGGTCGCAGCAGTCACCGAATGGGTAGCACCCACTTCAGTCAAGGAGATCCGTAGTTTCCTCGGACTTGCCGGATATTACCGGAGGTTCATTGAGAATTTCTCAAAGATTTCCAAGCCCATGACAGAGTTGTTGAAGAAGGAATGCAAGTATATTTGGACTAAGGAATGTGAAACCAGTTTTCAAGAGCAGAAGAAACGTCTTGTTACAGCCCCCGTGCTGATATTGCCGAACATTCGGAAGGATTTCCAGGTTTACTGTGACGCTTCTCGTCAAGGACTTGGAGCAGTGCTCATGCAAGAAGGCAAAGTTGTAGCCTATGCATCCAGACAGCTCAGACCTCATGAGTTGAATTATGCCACACATGAGTTGGAACTAGCAGCCGTAGTGCACGCTCTCAAGACCTGGAGACATTTCCTGATCGGAAATAGTTGTGATGTTTACACTGATCACAAGAGCCTGAAGTATATCTTCACGCAGAAGGAGTTGAACCTCAGACAGAGGCGATGGCTAGAGTTGATCAAGGACTATGACATGAGATTGCATTATCACCCAGGCAAGGCAAATGTTGTAGCCGATGCGTTGAGCCGCAAGAGTTATGTGAACACGCTCACAGCTGCAGGATTACCCCAGGAGTTAGTCGATGACCTCCGAGAGCTCAAATTGGAGATAATTCCAAGAGGATTTGTTGCCACACTGGAAATTCAGTCCACTTTGACAGAAAAGATCCGTGAAGCACAGAAATCACACAAGGAGATAGCTGAGATTAAGCAGAAAATGGAAGACGGGAAAGCTAAAGGTTTTCGTGAGGATGAACACGGAACTTTATGGTTTCAGGATCGCATCTATGTGACCAATGATCCCGAACTCAGGAAGTTGATACTTCGGGAGGCCCATGATTCCCCGTACTCGACACACCCCGGCAACACCAAGATGTATCTAGATCTGAAAGAAAGTTTCTGGTGGACAGGATTGAAGAAAGACATTGCCGAGTACGTAGCAATATGCGATGTTTGTCAGCGAGTAAAAGCCGAACATCAGAAGCCAGCAGGTTTGCTCCAACCTTTGCCGATACCCGAGTGGAAATGGGAAAAGCTTGGTATGGACTTCATCACCGGATTACCTAGGACCCGCTCGGGCTATGATTCTATTTGGGTTGTGGTCGATCGTTTGACCAAGGTAGCTCACTTTATTCCGGTGAAGACTACTTACACGAGTGCCAAGCTGGCCAAGATATATATGACGAGGATCGTATGTCTGCGCGGAGTACCGAAGAGCATTGTGTCCGATAGAGGGACTCAGTTCACATCAAAATTTTGGCACCAACTGCATGAAACCTTGGGAACGAGATTGGAGTTCAGTACGACTTTTCACCCGCAGACATATGGACAGACCGAGAGAGTTAATCAGATTCTGGAGGACATGTTGAGAGCTTGCGCACTAGACTATGGGTCTAGTTGGTATGACAATTTACCTTATGCCGAGTTCTAATACAACAACAGCTACCAGACCAGTCTGAAGATGGCCCCTTTCGAAGCTCTATACGGAAGGAGGTGCAGGACACCGTTGATGTGGGATGGAGTTGGAGACCGACAACTTTTTGGTCCCGATCCTATCCGAGATTCTGAAGAGAAGGTCAAGCTTATTCGTGACCGACTCAAGATAGCTCAGTCCAGGCAGAAGAGTTATGCCGACACCAAACGCAAGGAAGTAACGTACGAAGTGGGATACCGAGCATATCTTCACGTGTCTCCACTTCGAGGAATTAAGAGATTCGGTGTGAAAGGAAAATTAGCACCTCGTTTCATTGGCCCCTACAAAATTCTTGAACGTAGAGGCGAAGTTGCATACAAACTAGAACTGCCGGAAGGATTGTCCGGAGTTCATGATATCTTCCATGTTTCCCAGTTGAAGAAGTGCCACGCTGAGATGGCCGATGTTCCGTTGAGAGATACAGTGCCCCTAGAGGCCATACAGCTAGACAGTGATCTGACATATGAGGAGAAACCCGTCAGGATTCTCGAGACTGCCAACAGAGTTACCCGCAGCAAGATCATCAAGTTCTGCAAGGTGTTGTGGAGCCACCACACCGAGGAGGAAGCCACCTGGGAACGAGAAGAGGATCTTCGTCGAGACCACCGCACCTGTTTTCTAGCCAACCCGAATCTCGAGGGCGATATTCATCTTAAGTTGGGTAGGTTTGTAACATCCCAATTTTCCTAATTGGGAATGTTTTACATTTTAGCTAAGCATCTATGCATATTGCTTGAAATAAATTTAGCATTTGAATTTTTTCGTCTTTTCGATTCGCATTTTCCATTTTTCCTCGCACGAGAAAAGCCCGGAGAAAGACTCTCTTGCACGCAAGAGAGAGAGCGGGGGAAAATGACCCCCCAAAGAGCGGGAAATTTTTGAAATGTTGGAGCCAAGAAAAACCCAAAGATTATTCGCAAAAATATTTGCAAAAAGAAATAAAGCAAATTTGGGAATTTCTGAAAAAAAAACATTTTTTTAAAGTTTTTATTTTTGCTTTGGAAAAATTTATTCGGGTAGAGGATATTTTACTGAGTTTTTTGGTATATAATACCCTATATTAATATTTTGATTTATATCCTTTTATTTAGCTTTTGATGTTATGTCTCGGAAAAAGTTAGAATTAGGAAAGTATAATTTTTTTCTTTAGCAACCGTCCCGAGCGCATGATAGTCCACGGGCCGAGATCCCACTGCCCAGGGACGAATCCCTTGAATCTCGCCCGACCGACCCCTCTCTCCCCGCCTTTCCCTCACTGCCCAGTGGGCCCCCCAACCGAGCCATGCTATCCCGTCGGCCACGCAGCTTCTTCTTCCTCCTACCATACCGTGCCCGAGACCGACCCGCCCGAGACCGCCGGGATTTCTTCCCCGTTTCCTCCCTCCCCTTTCCTTTCCTCACGGCCCTCCTAGCCTATATAAACCCCACCTCGAGCCGCAGCCCCGTTCCCAACGCTATCCCGACGAGCCGCCGCCCCTAGCCGCCGGACCACCGCCGCCGGAGCAGCGAGCTACTGCCACCTCCATCGCCTACTAGAGCAGCGCCCAGGCCCCTCCCCGCTCCGCCCGAGGGCCCCTTCGCCGGAGGACCACCCCGCCGCCACCTGCACGACATCTCCACCGCCCCTGAGCTCCCTCCCCCCTCGTCGGCGACGCCCCTCGCCAGAGCTACCCCAGCCAGCCACGGTAGCCTCCTCATCCTCTCTTATTTCTTTTGTTTTCTTGTGTAACCGTTGGATCTTAGCTATAGGGTGTAGATTAGATCATATATAACCCTTCAGTTTAGTTCAGAAAACCCACGGTTTTATTTTCACTTATGTTTTAGCCAGTAGCTTCGGTTAGAGCTAGGCCGTTTGCTCAAAACGCTGCAACAAACGCCCTCCGCAGCTAATAGCAACTTGCCACGTATACCCCTCTTTTTTGTACTAGTTATCTTCAGTTTTTTCTGCCTGTTTGCAAAAACAGAAAGTTTCAATCTTGTTTTGGCCACAACTTTTGATCCCGAAGTCCAATGACATTGATTCTTTTTCCAGTAGCTCACAAAATTCCTGGAGTTTTTAAAAACATATAATTTGTCTATGTTTGAAATTTTCAAATATAAGTTAGATCAGATTTAGTTTAAATCTTGTTTTGCCTATTCCAGGAGTTTGAAAAAATGAATTTAGTTGATTCTTTTTGATACTGCTTCCTAGTGATAAAATCTTACTTTGGTAGAAGTTTCAAAAAAATTTAAAGTATTTTTACAGGTGTTTTCAACAGAAACAAGTGTCTGCCACACCGGCGCGCGTTGAATTCTTTTGCTTAGACTTTAGCAAATCCTTGCATGTGATGTTATTTTTACTTGTTGCATGATTGAAGTGCTTATGGTGTGCTTTGTGTTTGTATCGGTAGATCATCCGGAGTGCGAAGCGTGTTACTTGGAAGCGCTCGAGCAAGACAACTATCATTAAGGCAAGTCATTTTGATCATGTTATTTTACCTATGTTTTCGATGCATGGTAGATCACCCTTCTTTGCCCAATTTGCATGCTGCCTAGGTACTTGGAAACTTTAGTGTAAGTTGTAGTATCATGTGGTACGAACACAACAACCCCGATACTTGGCCCTGGGACGACAATTTCTTAATGCTATGCTTGAGTAGACGGGTTATCGGTTGAGTGTATATCACGAGTGATGCGAGGTTGATTAAATAATCAAGATCGGATTAAGACAAGATTTTTCAAGACCTTGGACGCAATGCAACTCTCGGTGAAGGATGGTGGATCGGCTCCCTGGAGAACCCAGTGGATGCCCGGTATGCTGGAGAGGCCATGTCATCCTGCGGAAAGCTTCACCCAGGCTCGAAGAGACGGACGGAGACTTCAAGACTCAATGCTTACCTGCACAGCCACAAGTCATTATGGGCTCTGGCTTGGTTGGACAACGCGGCGACTCTGGACAGGGTTGAGTAGCCTAATCGACTAGCCGTGTCCATGGTCATGGACAACTTGAGCCGAAGGCATTGAATTTCCCCTGAACTCTCGACACAACTTAATAATGATGTGGGTGTTAACAACTATTCGGTTACGAGAATTGGTTGGCGGAACCATCTCGTTAACAACAAACTATGTAGAAATATTTTGCTTTCAACCCCTCTTGTTGTAGGATAAAACTGGCTTTATGCAAAACTTAGCCCCACTCGCCAAATATGCATGTAGAGATAGTTGATTATCATTTTACTCCTCTCTTTGATGACTTGCCGGCATATTCAATATGTTGACCTACACGGCTACAACGTATCATGTTGCAGAGTACTTTTCCGACCAGGAGTGAGGCTACGATCTACGCTCAACGACATGCCCTTGGAGTCGGATGGACTCGTCTACCTGATGCTTCCTCTTAGTCTTCGTTAGATATCTCATGAGTTGGCCTTCAGCCACTTTATTGTAATCCTTTATTGTAATAAAGTACTCTTTATGAGATTCGATTAATAAAGTTGTGTGATTGAACCCTTGAATATATACATTATGTACTGTGTGTGTACCAGCATGATCTTGGGATGGTACGGAAACACCAGAGGCTTGACTCATCTTGAGTCGGGTCGCTACAATGACGGTGACAACGACGACAACAAAAACAACAACAACGATAATAACAACAACAAAAACAACAACAACGACGACGACGATGACGACGACAACAACAACATCAACAAAAAAACAACAAGAACAACAAGAAAAACAACAACGACACGACGACGACGATGACAACAAGAACAAGAACAACAACAGCAACGACAACATCAACAACAACAACAACGACAACAACAACAACAACGACGACAATAACAGCGACTACGACGACGACGACAATGAAGACGATGACGACTATAATGACGATGACGACGACAACCACGACGACGACGTCAACAACAACAACAACAACAACAACAACAACAACAAGAACAACAACAACAACAACGATGACGACGACCACCACCACCACTACCACGAAGACGACGACGACAGCCACAACAACAATAACAGCCACAACAACAACAACAACAACACAAAAACAACAACAACAACAACAACAACAACAACAACAACAACAACAACAACAACAACGACAACAGTGACAACAACGACAAAAGGGACAACAACGACAACAATAACAATGACAACAACAACAACAACCACAACGAAGACGACGATGACGATTACGACGACAACAACAACACCACCACCACCAACACCAACAACAAAAACAACAACAACAACAACAAACGATAACTACAACAAAAACAACAACAACATAACAATAACAACAACAACAACAACAACAACAACAACAAGAACAACAACAAGGACGACAACGAGAACGAAGACGACGATGATGACGGCAACGACAATAATGAGAAGAACGACAACAACGATAACTACAACAACAACGACAACAATGACACCAACGACAACAACAGCAACAACGACAACAACAACAACAACAAAAAAAACAACGAAGGCGACGACGACGAGGACAACACCAACAAAAATAACAACAACAACGATGACAACAAGGACAATGATGACTACGACAACAAAGACAATGACGACAACGACAATAACAACGACAACAAAACAATGACAACGGCAACAACAACAAAAACAGCGACATTAACAACAACAACAACGACAACAACGACAATAACGATATCAACGACATCAATAACAACAAAAACAACGAAGACGACGATAACGACACCGCCGCCGCCGACGATGATGATGATGATGATGACGACGATGACAACGACGACTATAACAACAACAACAACAACCACAAGGACGAAGGTGACAACGACGAGAACAACGAAAACGACGACTACAACAACAACAACAACAACAACAACAACAATAACAATGACGACGACAACAACGACAACAACGACAACAAAACAACAACAGAAAAACAATGAGGACGACGACGACGATGACTACTACAACAACAAGAACAACAAGACAAACAACAACAACAACGAAGACGACGATGACGACGACAACAAGAACAAGAACAAGAACAACAACAACCACAAGAACAACAAGAACAACAACAACAACAACAGCCACAACAACAACAACAACACAAATACAACAACAAGAACAACAACAACA
Organism: Hordeum vulgare subsp. vulgare; assembly: GCF_904849725.1. Taxonomy (NCBI): domain Eukaryota; kingdom Viridiplantae; phylum Streptophyta; class Magnoliopsida; order Poales; family Poaceae; genus Hordeum; species Hordeum vulgare. Next base: position 283,146,478 of record NC_058521.1, on the reverse strand, counting down.
ACAACAACAACAACAAGAACAAGAACAACAACAATAACAACAACGACGACGACAACAGTGAGAACAACGACAAAAGGGACAACAACGAGAACAACAACAACGACAACAACAACAACAACCACAACGAAGACGACGATGACGATGACGACGACAACAACAACACCACCACCACCAACAACAACAACAACAAGAAGAAGAACAACAACAAACGACAACAATAAACAACAACAACAACAACAAAAACAACAACAACAACGTAACAATAACAACAACAACAACAAGGACGACGACGATGACGGCAACGACAAAAAAACAACAACAACAACGATAATAACAACAAAAACAACAAAGACGAAGACGACGATGACGACGACAACAACAACAATAGAAGCAGCAGCAAGTACAACAACAACGACGAAAACGACAATGACTACGATGACGACGACAACAACGACAATAACAACGACAATGACTAGAACAACGACAACAACAATAACAGCGACAACAACGACAACAATGACAACAACAACAACAACAACAACAAGAACAACAACAAGAGCAACAACAACAACAACAACAACAACAACAACAACAACAACAACCCGAACAACAACAACAACAACAACAACAACAACGACGACAACAGCAACAACATCATCATCATCGTCAACAACAACAACAACAACAACAAAAACAACAACACCAACAACAACGACGACGACGACGACGACTGCTGCAATGATTAAAAGAACGACAATGACGAGAGCAACGACAACCACAACAACGACGACAGTAGCGACAACAACTACAAAAACGCCAGCAATGACGAAAACAACAACAACAACAACACCACCAACAACAACGACGACGACGACAACAACGACCAAAACGACAACAAAACAACAATAGAAAAGCAATGAGGACGACGACGACGATGACTACTACAACAACAAGAACAACAAGAAAAACAACAACAACAACGAAGACGATGATGACGACGACAACAAGAACAAGAACAATAACAACAACCACAACAACAAGAAGAAGAACAACAACAACAACAATAACAACAGCAGCAAGAACAACAACAACAACAACAACAATGACGACGACGACGAAAATGAAGACGATGACGACGATGAGGACGATGATGATGACGACGATGACGGTGACAACGACGACAACAAAAACAACAACAACAAAAACAAAAACAACGACGACGACGATCATGACGACAACAACAACATCAACAAAGAACAACGAGGACGACGATGGTGTCGATGACCACAACAACAACAACAACAAGAACAACAAGAAAAACAACAACGACACGACGACGATGATGACAACAAGAACAAGAACAACAACAGCTACGACAATATCAACAACAACAACAACGACAACAACAACAACAACGACGACAATAACAGCGACGACGACGACGACAATGAAGACGATGACGACGATAATGACGATGACGACGACAACGACGACGACGTCAACAACAACAACAACTTCAACAACAACCACAACAACAACAAGAACAAACAATAAGAACAACAACAACAACAACAACAACAACAACGATGAGGACGACGACGATGACAACGACGACGACGACGATGATAACAACGACTACAACGACAACAAAAGCAACATCAGCAACAACAACAACAACAACAACAACAACGATGAAAACGACAATGACGATGGCAACGACTACAACAACAACAAAAGCAACATCAACAGCAACAACAACAACAACAGCAACAACAACGACGATGACGAAAATGACAATGACTATGATGACGACGACGACAACGACGATAACAACGACAATGACGAGAACAATGACAACTACGACAGCAACAATAACAAAAACAACAACAACGACGACGACAAGGAGAACGACGACGACAACATCGACAACAACAACAACAACGAGAACAACAATAAGGACGAAGACAACGACGACAACCACGACAACGACGGGAACAAAGACAACAACGACAACAACAACCACAATGAGAACAAAGACAATAACAACAACAACAACAACAACAATAACGACAAACACGAGGACGACGACGACGACGACGACAACAACAACAACAACAACAAAAACAACGACGACGAGGATGATAACGATGACGACTATGACGACGAGGATGATAACGATGACGACTATGACGACGAAGATGATAACAACAACAACAACAACAACAACGACAACAGCAACATCGTCATCATCATCAACAACAACAACAAGAACAAGAACAACAACAACGATGACGACGACGACGACTG
>NC_058521.1:283101671-283136671 GCF_904849725.1 Hordeum vulgare subsp. vulgare | reverse complement strand
ACAACAAGAACAGCGAGAACAACGACAACTACGACTACATCAACAATAACAATGACGAGAATATAGACAACAACATCAACAACAATAGCAACGACAACAAAAACAAGAAGGACGACGACAACGACGACAACAACAACAATGTTGAGGACAATGATAACAACGACAACAACAACCACAACAACAAGAGAGACTACACCGACAACGATGACAACGACGACGACGACGACAACGACAATGACGACAAAAACGACAACTACGACAACAATAACAACAACAACGACAACATCAACAACAATGTCAACAACAATAGCAATGATAACAACAACAACAACATGGACGATGACAACGACGACAACAATGACAACAATGACGATGGCGACGATGACGAGAACAATGACAATAATGATAACAACAACAAAAACGACAACAGGGACAACAACGACAACAACACCACCAATAACAACAACAACAACGAAGACGACGATGACAACAACAACAACAGTAACAACAAAAAAACAACAAAAGCAACAACAACAACAACAACAACAACAACAATAACAACAACAACGACAACAACAACAACAATGACGATGACGAGAACGACGACAACAACAACAATGATGAGAACAACGACGTCAATGATAACAACAACAACTACAACAACAATGACAACAATGACAACATCGATAGCAAAAACAACAACAACAACAACGTCATCGTCATCATCATCATCAACAACAACAACAACGGACATGATTACGACGACGAAGTCGACGTTGAAAAAACAACAACAACGACAACCACCACCACCACCACCACCACCACCACAACAACAACAACAACATCAACGACGAAAAAGTGGCAGCAAAAAACAACAACAACAACAAAAACAACAACGAGAACAACGACAACTATGACAACCTCAACAACAACAATGACGAGAATATAGTCAACAACATCAACAACAATAGCAACAACAACAACAACAACAAGGACGACGACAACGACGACAACAACTATAATGTTGAGGCCAATGATAACAATGACAACAACAACCACAACAACATGAGAGACTACAGCGACAACAATGACAACGACGACGACGACAACAACGACAACGACGACAACAACGATAACTGCGACAAGAATAAGAACAAAGATGACAACATCGACAGCAACGTCAAAAATGATAGCAACGATAACAACAACAACAACAAGGACGACGACAACGACGACAACAACGACCATGATGACGATGGCGACAGCGACGATGACGATGACAATAACGACAACAACGACGACAATAACAATGACAATAACGATAACAAAAACAAAACTGACAAGAGCGACAACAACGATGACAACAACAACAACGAAGACGACAACGAGGAGAACAACAACAATAGCAACAACAACAACAACAACAAAAACAACAACAAAAACAACAACAACAACAACAACAACAACAAAAAACTACAACAACAACAACAACGACGACGACGATGATGACGACAACGACGACAAAAACAAAGACAACAACGACGAAAACAACAACAACAACAACAACAACAACAACAACAAAATCAACAACAACGATAGCAATGACGACGACAACAACAACAATGACGACCACGACGATGACAACGATGACGACGAGGATGATGACAACAAGAACAACCACAACAACCACAACAACAACAACAATAACAACAACAACAACAACAAGAACAAGAACTACTACTACTACAATGACGACAACGAGAACGACAACAACAACGACAATGACGAGAATAACGATGACAATTGTTTGCAACAATAAGAAAAACAACAGCAACGACAACAACGACAACATCGATAGCAATGGCAACAACAACAACAACAACGTCATCGTCATCATCATCATCAACAACAACAACAACAACAACGAACATGATTACGATGAAGAAGACGACGACGAAAAAACAACAACAATGACACCCACCACCACCACCACCACAACAACAACAACAACAACGACAACAATGACGACGACGACGATGATATAACGACAACAACAACAACAACGAAGACGACGACCGCGTCAACGACAACAACAACAACAACAACAACAACAAAAACAACAACAAAAATAACAACAACAACAATAACGAGGACGACAACGATGATGACGACAACAACAACAACAAGAACAACAAGAACGACAACAACAACAACAAGAACAACAAGAACAACAACGACAACAACAACAACACCAACAACAAAAACAACAACAACAACAACAAAAACAACAACAACAACAACAAGAGCAACAACATAAACAACACCACCACCACCACCAACAACAACAACCACAAGAACAACAGCAACAACAGCAACAACAACAGCAACAACAACAACAAAAACAACAACAACGACAACCACAACGACGATGATGAGGACGACAACAAGAGCGACAACAACGACAACAATGAGAACTACGACAAAAACAACAAATGTCAGAGCACTAAAGTCTGGGGTACCTTGTGCCCCGGACTTGTACACGGGCATTTGCAAAGCCCCCGACAGCAGGGTTCCGTGAAGAGCAGCATGAAAACAACACAAGGAAGTCAAAGGCGACGCCCTTCCGTCACCAAGCGGGGCGTGGGATACAAAGGCTCCAAACACAAGGCCCTTGGAAGCCCTCCTTGCCGGGAAGATTCCCAAGGCCCCGGCAGGCACGCTTCGCCGCGAAGACTACCCGAAGATTAGCAAGACCCCGGCAAGCTTCCCTTGCCAGGAAGACTTGCAAAGACTGGCGGGGCCCCCGGCAAGCCCTCCTTGCCGAGAAAGTGTTCAAGGCCCCAGGCAAGCCTTCTTTGCTGGGAAGGTAACCAAGTCACCCGACGGAGACACCAGGCAACCAAGTCCCTCTTCGCTCGCCAGGTGTCCCCACAAGTTTCTACCATAATCCCACCGCTTCGGCACACCCCTCGTGTGCCCGCGCAAGGCCCAGGTGTCGATTCACCTAGGTACGTGTCACAACCACCTTTCGGCAGGTCAGGGGTCAGACAAGGCATTTACTTCCCCTGACTCCATCGAAGAACTAGAGAGGTGAACACTGTTCATTGGACCTCTTGTGAGCACACTGTTGGTGACCCCTGTGCATATAAAAGGAGGCCCAAAGCTCGTTCTTAAGGGTTGGACCTATTGGGGATCAGAGACTCCTTAATCATCTACTAAGTTACTTTAGCAAAATCACCCAATGGTAAACCCACAATAAAAACTAAGTAGGAGTAGGGTTTTACGCACCAAGTGGCCCGAACCTGGGTAAAAAGAACCTTGCCGGTGTTGACTGCTAGTTCCACTCTCGACGCCATACCTCCCTCTCCTCGCCAAACGATCAAGGGACTCCTCGAGTTTCCCATAGGTGTTCGTTTTTCCCGACATCTTAGGCGCGCCAGGTAGGGGGGATGGTGATGGTTGAGAGCTTCTTCATGAATTCAAGCAAGTTCCGCATCAGATTTTGGGAGATTGAGTGAACCACTCCGGTCCCTTGAAGCAGGGCGCAGCGGTGGTCCCTCTACTTCGCCAACGGCCTCCTGACGCATGCGCGAACGCGGGCTAGGGGGAACGGAGACCTCGAGCTCGAAGGCGCAAGGCTGACGCACCGCTCCTAATAGTCCGCTGCTGTTGAGGGTGTCCTTGAGGGCTCTGGCGAGGCCTCCGGCGCATACTCCGCCCGACGCACCTCAACGGAGAGGTGCATAACCATCGAGAATGCGCCTACGTTCCCCGGAACCCAGGCACGCACTCCATCCGAATGCTTTTCCCCTAGAAGGACCGCGTCTTCGCCAAAGGTGCGCTCGGGGGCTCTGTCAATACGGCCTGGAAAATCTGGAAAATGAGTTATGCTCCGACACCCCCTGCTATACAACAGTCGAGAACTGTCGGCAAATACTTTGTCGAAGGGGAAGTTGTCGGAAGAATATAGTGTCCTGCTTGTCGGGGATCTGAAGCCCCGGTAAAAGACCCAAGCGCCGTGGGGAGAAGTGTCGCGGCATGACAGTTAAGTGATAAATATTTCAGATTGAGATTTCAAAGTCACTACAGGAATTAGCTTCTTTGCCGTCTTCTATCACAGACGGCAAAGAGTAAATCCCGCACGGCAAAGAGAATATCACAGACGGCAAAGAATCTCACGGCCGGCAAAATTTCTGCGTCAGCCTACGACGGCATTGTAGCTTCTTTGCCGTCTGTCTCCCCAAAGCGGACGGCAAAGAGCTTTGCCATCAGCTTTTCATAGGAGCAGTCGGCAATGTGGTTGAGATGGCAGCCGACAGACATTGCCTCCGTTAGGGGCTAATGGAGGCTTTGCCGTCTGCCTCCCCCCCTCTTCTTTGCCGCCAGCCTCCCCCCTCTTCTTTGCCGTCTGCCTCCCCCCTCTTCTGTGTCGTCTGCCTCCCCTCTCCTCTTCTTTGCCGTCAGCCTCTACCTCCTCCACCCCTCCTCTGTGCCCTCTTCATTGTTTTCTGCCCCCCTAGAAGCAGACAGTAAGGATACTATATGACCAGCTGCTACTGCCCAGGTTGCACAGCTGGGCGCCACGTGGCACCTTTGCCGTCAGCCAGCTGACGGCAAAGGCCTTTGCCATCAGCTGGCAGCTGACAAAGAGCCTATATTGTCACATTTTTGTTTATGTTTTCTATTTCACGGCACATATACATATAATTCATAGCACATATATGATAAATAGGTCACAACACATATATGATATACATATAAAGCTCGTCAATGCCAGTTGTTCATAAACGTACATCCCATATATCAAAAGAACTAACACATACAAAGTTTCATCCATATATACATACATATAGTTGCAGATATGTTGTACATCCATATATACATATACATATACATATAGTTCCACATTGTTCATCAACTCAAATAAAAACGGAAACTAAAGCACTCCAATGCCAGCTTCCATGCATGTAGTACATACAATCTGCAAAATGGGAATAAGAAAGTCAGAAGAAGAAGAACAACAACATATATATGACAAATAAGCTAAATTCAATAAGAAAGAGAAGAAGGAAGAAGAGAACAAGGAGAAGAAAAACAAGAAGGAGGAGGAGGAGAAGCAGGAGGAGGGGAAGGGGAAGGAGAAGGAGAAGGAGGAGGAGAAGAAGAAAAAAGAAGAGAAGGAGAAGGAGAAGAAGGAGGAGAAGAAGGATGAGAGAAGAAGAAGGAGAAGAAGGAGGTCTCCGTCTCCTTGTTCTCCTCCTTCTCCTTCTTCTTCTCTTCTTCTCCTCCACCTCCTTCTTCTTCCCCTTCTCCTTCTCCTTCTCTTATTCTTCTATTCTTCTTCTTCTTCTTCCTTCTTTTCATTTCTCCTCTTCTCCTCTTCTTGGAGCTAAATTAGCTAACTATGTCTTTTTGGAGCTAAATGGGCTAATTATGTCCTTATAGAGGAAAACAAGCTAAGTATATAGTATTAATGAGCTAACCAAGGTTCTTATGCCATTTTGAGCTTATAATGTCTTTTAGGAGCTAAATTGGCTAATTATATCATTGTTGTGGAAATTAAGGCAAGGAGAATATGAAAGAGGAGAAGAAAGAGGAGGAGGAGGAGAATAAGAATAAATAAATAATAAGGAGGAGAAGGAGGAGGAGGAGGCGGAGAAGGACTAGAAGGTCCTTGGCCTTCTCCTCCTTCTCCTCCTCCTCCTCCTCCTCCTCCTTCTCTTCTTCTTCTTCTTCTTCTTTCTTTTCATTTTTCCTATTTCTTCTCCTCTTCTCCTCTTCTTGGAGCTAAATTAGGTAACTATGTCTTTTTGGAGCTAAATGGGCTAATTATCCAATTTCAGAGGAAAACAAGCTAAGTATATAATATTAATGAGCTAACCAAGGTTCTTATGCCATTTTGAGGTTATTATGGCATTTTGGAGCTAAATGAGCTAATTATGTCATTGTTGGGGAAATTAAGGCAAGGAGAATATGAAATAGGAGAAGAAAGAGGAGGAGGAGAAGAAGAATAACAAATAAAGAAGAAGGAGGAGAAGGAGGAGGAGGAGGAGAAGGGTAAGAAGGTCCTTGGCCTTCTCCTCGTTCTCCTCCTCCTCCTCCTCCTCCTCCTCCTCCTCCTTCTCCTTCTTCTCTTCTTCTTGTTCTTCTTTCTTTTCAGTTTTCCTATTTCTTCTCCTCTTCTCCTCTACTTGGAGCTAAATTAGCGAACTATGTCTTTTTTGGAGATAAATGGGCTAATTATCTCATTTTAGAGGAAAAGAAGCTAAGATATAATATTAATGAGCTAACCAAGGTTCTTATGCCATTTTGAGCTTATTATGGCATTTTGGGGCTAAATGGGCTAATTATGTCATTGTTGGGGAAATTCAGGCAAGGAGAATATGAAAGAGGAGAAGAAAGAGGAGGAGCAGGAGAAGAAGAAGAAATAAAGAAGAAGGAGGAGAAGGAGGAGGAGGAGGAGAAGGACTAGAAGGTCCTTGGCCTTCTCCTCCTTCTCCTCCTCCTCCTTCCCCTTCTTCTCCTCCTCCCTCTTCTCCTTCTCCTTCTCTTCTCTTTCTCTTCTTCCTTTGGTTCTTCCTTTTCATTTCTCCTCTTCTCCTCTTCTTGGAGCTAAATTAGCTAACTATCTTTTTTTGGAGCTAAATGGGCTAATTATCCCATTTTACACGAAAACAAGCTAAGTATATAATATTAATGAGCTAACCAAGGTTCTTATGCCATTTTGAGGTTATTGTGGCATTCTGGAGCTAATTGGGCTAATTATGTCATTGTTGGGGATATTAAGGCAAGGAGAATATGAAAAAGGAGAAGAAAGAGGAGGAGGACGAGAAGAAGAAGAAATAAAGAAGAAGGAGGAGAAGGAGGAGGAGGACTAGAAGGTCCTTGGCCTTCTCCTCCTCCTCCTCTTCCTCGTCCTCCTTCTCCTTCTTCTCTTCTTCTTCTTCTTTCTTTTCATTTTCCTATTTCTTCTCCTCTTCTCCTCTTCTTGGAGCTAAATTATCTCATTTTAGAGGAAAAGAAACTAATTTTAAATTATGTAAAAGGATAATTTACCCGAAAGCTCTTGATCACCATCTCGGCCCTTGTGTGGCACAAGACACCATCTATAATCTCCTCCGGCCAGCCCTGCGCAGCCTGGTAGTGCTCCCAGGAAAATCCTAGTGTAGGAACCTGACCCTCACCAGGCAACGTGACAAACCGTGGGAAATTTGTCCGGCAAAGCACACCAAGGACGGAGTTCGGCCTGCGGACTCCAAGAGGGCGTACCCATCCCCTGCAGTATGATAAGGTCAACACATTAGATATTTGAAAAAACTTGAAGGCAAAAGCTAAAAAAAGAGTAAATGTACTTACCTATCTCCTTCTGGTTTAATCACCGGCCTCTGCTCGCGGGTAGCCGACACGACCGGGAGACGTGTACTACGACGCTTGTACACGGTGGCCCCGTCCACCTGCACATCGCCCTCACTATCCGTAAGCTCATCCCCGCCATCCCCTGAGCCACCCGAACCCTCGGTCCAATCCCGCAACTCGGTCCGATCCGGCTAGGTCTCCCATCCGGGCCTCTCCACGTCGGGTGAAGCCTCCGGAACCGTAGTCTCGTGGGCCGAATGCACCTTGACCCGAGGCTGCTCCTCGACCGGAGTCTCATGGGACGAATGCACGTCAACACCAGGCTCCTGGAACGGAGTCCCCGTAGCCTCCTCCGCAAACGGGTCGACCATAGTAGTCCTATGCTCGGGTTAATGAGCTGGTGGTGGTGGCGAGGACGGCTCAACACTCCTCCTGGATCTTCCGCAGCCACCACCTCTCCCTGTACCCTTCCCCTTCTTCCCTACCCGACCAGCACCTCTCCCAGTGGGCAATGCCGCCGACGAAGAAGAACCCACGGGTGGTGTCGACAAACTGTCTGCCAAAGCTCTACGGAGAGATAGGAGTGGAAGGGAAGTACCACCCCTCGTGCTGGGCACCTGGGAAGAACCCCTCGAGCGATCTGGACCAACGCCCACCATCTTTCTACACCTGGTGACCTGCCATGATAAAGATTAATAGAAATTAGTACAACATAAAAAATTTAATAACTGACATGAATAATAAAGATTAAAATATATATAATTTAAGTTGTGAATCTTAGAAACTAATAATCATCATCAATAAATGCATCATAATCATAACTATCACGCATGTCTTCATGAATGACGTGCTCGTCGGGTTCAACAGCGTGAAGTTGTGAAAGGCCTTCCTTTAATCGTTGAAGAATTGACAGGTCATCCGCATCAGTAACCTCTACGAGTTCCAGGTCTTCTGGTTCCGGCTCAGGGATGGAGTCGGATTCATTGTCGCTGTCTACTTCCACGTTCTTGGGTGAAGAACGACAGTTCTTGAAACGTTTCTTCGAAAGACGTGTTTCTTGGAAGAATTCTCCATCATATGTGTCGTATCTGGGTTAATGTGAGGTTCATAATCCTGTTCATTAGGGAGAGGTGGTCTGACATGTGGCAGCACTTCATAAACAAAATACCAACCTTCCAGATTCTTATCTGTTTGGCATGCCCACGGTAGATAGAAAACTTGGGTCGCCTGTTGAGCCGTAATATAGACACAGGGAACATCTAAATGGGTGTTTGCATTGATCTCGACTAGTCCTATATGTTCATGAGTCCTTCTAGTCTTCTTCGGCTGGAACCAATAACATTTGATGACTACGATGTTCGGTGGGTTTTCACCATAGAATTGATGTTCATAAATTGCTTCAACTCTTCCGTAATACTCGATAACACCTTCTCCAATAGCAGAGACACCACAATTTGTAGATTTCCGGTCGAGCATAGATAGCTCTTTGCCAAAGGTACGAAAGAGATACCCGTTGATGTTGTATTTCTCAAATGAACAGACCTTATAGTCAAATCCATTAGCGACTGGTCTCAATTCGGCGTCCATAGACTCTGAATTAGCCTACAAGTTTAATAAGAAACGATTGTTGCATTAGCCGCCAGTTAGACCAAGAAATGAAATGGTCCATTATTGATAATTACTGTTTATTTGAACCAAGAGATGAAACCAGGATAGCCGCCTCCTGTCTGTGACAGAAGCTCATACTCTTCGACGGAATCATTTTCGATCACCGCTCCATCCAAGAATTTGGTGACGTAACGACTGTTTGAAATATCGTGGAATAAGAGCAGTTCAAATGAATTAGAAGTTACTGGAAAATGTGCCAAGAACTCACTCGATGTACGGCCTCACTTCTGTTAGGTTGTTGAAGATATACAACAAAATGTTCCGTCATTCTTCGACATCCAACGTTATTAGTTTCGAGGCACCGGCTGGTGCGAGCTTCCTTTTGAATAGGCTGAGGTTGGACCCACCTTTTTTAGGGTCTGCATCATTGTGCCGAGGCTTCGGAATATGCAAATGATGATTTTTGGCTTCGTAGTGTGCTGTCACAAAGTTTGCCACCGCCTCAGCCATCGATGCTTCAATTCTACGCTTATTTTTACATTTAGCTTGAAGGGTCTTCTACATCCTCTCAGTTTCATAGCACTAACAATCTTGCACGGGCCCACCCAATCTTACCTCGGTCGGTAGATGAAAAATCAAATGTTGCATTGGATTAAAGAAGCCTGATGGAGAGATCTTCTCTAACTTGCACAACAACTCCGGTGCAAACTCCTCCATGTCTTCTACCACGCTAGGCAACAATTCTTTCGCACAAAGAACATGGAAGAAATAGCTCAGCTCCGCCAGTACTAGCCATTCATCCTCAGGAATAAAGCCACGTAACATCACCGGCATTACCCGCTCTAGCCATATGTGCCAATCATGACTCTTGAGACCAAAGATTTCTAATTTTTCAAGACTCGCTCCCCTCTTTAGATTCGCTCCATACCCATCGGGGAACATCAAGTGCATTTTGACCCACAAGATAATTTCCCTCATAGCTAGCCTTCCAAGATTGAACCAGGCCTTTGGCCTCGACCACTTCTGCTTTCCTTTGCCTTCTTGCATGTTTTGTAACAGTCTATGACATAGTGTCTCTTGATCGACTCTAGCCTTAGTATTATCCTTTGTCTTCCCATCTATGTCGAACAATGTACCAAAAATAGCCTCTCCGATATTCTTTTCAGTGTGCATCATGTCGATATTGTGTGGAAGAAGGAGGTCTTTGAAGTAAGGCAGATCCCAGAAGCATGGCTTGTGAGTCCAGGCGTATTTTGAATTATACCCCTTGAAATACCCTGGATGCTCTGGATCAGGCTCGAGGGCGTTTGACTGATCCAGGATCTGTTGGCCTGTGAACGCAGGTGGTGCCAAGTTTTTGACAACTTTACCTTTGGTAAAGTTCTTATTGTCTTTTCTGAACTGATGGTCAGCATCCAGGAACTGTCTATGCAAGTCAAAGCAAGAATACTTCCGACCCTCCTGCAACCAATGAAACTGAAGAGTTGCCTTGCATTGGGGGCACGGGAACCTTCCATGCACACACCATCCAGAGAATAGCGCATACGTTGGCAAGTCATGCATAGAGTACATGTACCACACATGCATTTTGAAGTTTTCTTTTCTAGCAGCATCGTATGTCTTGACCCCATTATCCCAAGCTTCTTCCAATTCATCCTTAAGCGGTTGCAGTTACACATTCATATTCTTCCCCGGATAATTAGGCCCTGGAATTATCAACGTCAGAAATATGTTCTTTCTTTACATAATCTGCCCGGGGGGGAGATTGAGTGGAATGACAAATACAGGCCAACAACTATATTGGGTTGCCGTCATGCCGAAGGGATTAAAACGATCCGTGGCGGCGCAGACTCGAGGATTCCTTGGATCTGCCGCTTTATCTTGATGCAATCCATCAAAATGTTTCCACGCTTCCCCATCAGATGTGTGTACCACCATCTTATTCCCATCCGCATCTAGTTCGGTTGTTTTGCCCAATTTGTGCCATGTCATCTGTCTGTCTGTCTCTTCGACCATGAAAAGACGTTGAAGTCTTGGTAAGATTGGCATATACCGAAGAACACTAATTGCGATTTTGGTTTGCCTCTTCTCACCCATACCGTTGTCTACGACAAGATACCTGCAAGACTCGCAATTGGGACAATAGTCCAAGTGTGCATACTCCTTCCTAAATAAGTCACATCCTTTCTCACATGCATCTATCTTCTCACAGGGCATCTTAAGTACACGAAGTATTTTGTCCGACTGGTACAGGTTTGCAGGCATGACATGGCCTTTGGGTAGGACGCGGACAAATAGTTTCATCATCGCGTCGTAGCATTGTCTTCCCATGTTGAACTGAGCCTTCATATCCATTACTTGTGCAATTTCATCCAGCTGAGAGAGCTCAGTGTGCTCATGGAGAGGACGTTTTGAAGACTCCAACATTTCATAAAAGGCCGTTGGAGATTCCTCCATCTCATCTTCCGAATCCCGAGCATCATCAAAGTCTTGCACCATGTCTTCAATCCCGGTACCATACTCGTCCGTTCAACGACGGACAACCTCAGCTCTTGTGCGTTGTATAGATTCACCATGAAATGTCCACACCGTATAATTAGGCTTAAAACCCCTCCTCTGCAGGTGTTTAATCATTACAGCCTCTATCGTCTTTTTATAGTTGTCGCATCCAGGACAGGGGCAATAGTTTCTTTCCTGGACATTTGCGAATGTGGCTTTCACAAATTCCTTTGTTTTTACAAACAATTCTTTCGTCATCTCTTTTTGACTAGGGTGGCCGGTATACATCCATGCACGATCACTCATGTTGCATAGCTACTAAACACAGAAGAAATATATTTATATATAATTTAGCATTTATATTCAGCGGTTAATCAGGTTCGCCATTTTTATTACGTCCATGCAACCTACACGCTAATAGGTAAAGATAGGTCGTAATCCCACCCGAGTACGTGTAGATTGGGTTCATTTTCCCATGCTGTGCTTCGGATCCAACGCAAAATTTCGGCAGCACCTCCCTTCTGTTCTCCTGATACACATCTCCATAATAAACAGAGAGGATGTGTATCCGGAGAACAACAGGGAGGCACTGACGAAATTCCGCATCGGATCCAGAGCACAGCATACGGGGAAACCAACCCAATCTACACATAGTCGGGTTGTCCATCGATAATGTCAGACAATTCGAAAGGATGGCGGTTGTAAATATGCAAAGACATGCATATTTATAGATGTCTCCCTTTTGAACGGGAGACGCATACTGGTCACGCATACTGATAAATTAATTTAATTACCTAAATCTAGAAAGTTTCATCCGGAAACCGAGCCACAATAAATGAAGGGGCGGGGAGGAGATGAAATTTGTACTGACCCACGAATGCAGGGGCAGAGCTCCTTCAACGCATGGCCAGGTCTTCGCACAGCAGACCTCATAGTGACGAGACAACGATCACATGTAAATCCATCTGATCAACACAAATATTCTAATTATGTCATTTTAGAGGAAAACAAGTTAAGAATATAACATTCATGAGCTAACCAAGGTTTTTATGCCATTTTGTAGCTAAATGGGCTAATTATCTCATTGTTGGGGAAAATAAGGTCAGGGGAACAAGATAGAGGAGAAGAAAGAGGAGGAGGAGGAGAAGAAGAAGAAATCAAGAAGAAGGAGGAGGAGGAGGAGGAGAAGAAGGAGGAGAAGAAGGAGGAGGAGAAAGTATTCTTCTTCTCTTCTTCTCTTCTTCTTCTCTTCTTCATCTCTTCTTTTATTCTTCTTTTCTTCTTCTCCTTCTTATTTTGGTCTTCTCCTCCTCCTCCTCCTCTTCTTCTTCTTCTTCTTCTTCTCCTCCTCCTCTTCTCCTCTTCTCCTCCTCCTCCTCTTCTTCTTCTTCCTATTCTTTCTATTAAGCTAACTAACTAACTAACCTAACTAACCAAGCTAACTAAACCTATTGCTAAACCTAGATAGCACTAAACATCAAAAAAATAACAAAAATAGAATCTACCACTATAGAAAAAACATAATCTACCACTAAGTAACTAAAAAAGAATCTAGCTACCACTAAATACCAACCAATAAAAAATAAACTTCTTCTTCTTTTTTCTGTTCTTCTCCTTCTTATTTTTTTATTATTCTCTTCTTCTCTTCTTCTTCACTTCTTCTCCTTCTTATTTTTTCTTCTCTTGTTCTTCTTCTTCTTCTTCTTCTCCTTCTTATTTTTTTCTTCTCCTCTTCTTCTTCTTCTTCTTCTTCTTTTTCTTCTTCTCCTCCTCCTCCTCCTAATCCTCTTCTTCTTCTCGTCTTCTCGTCCTCCTCCTCCTCCTCTTCTCCTCTTCTCCTCCTCCACCTAACTAACCAACCTAACTAACTAACCTAACTAAAACTACGAACCTAACTAAGTCTACCACTAAAACTACTAACAATAACAACTATAAAACTATTAAAAAACAAAACTACTAAAAAATAATGCGGGTGGTGGGGTGGGGGTGGGGGTGTGGGGGCTCACTGGGAGGGGTGGCTGTGGAGGGGCCGGGGTGTTGGGGGTGGCGGGGCGGCGCCGGGGGCGCCAGGGGCGGCAGTGCGACGGTGGTGGGGCAGCGGCAGCGGGCGCGAGGTGGGGAGAGAGAGAGGGGCGGCGGCGGGGGCGATAGGGGTGGCGGTGGGGGCGACAGGGGCTGCGGCGGGGGCGACAGGGGCGGCGGCGCGACGTTGGTGGCGGCGGCCGTTACAGAGACAGGGGCCCTCGGGGTGGGGAGAGAGAGAGGGTCGCACGGGGTGGGGAGAGAGAGAGAGAGGGGCGCGGGGGTTGACCGTTACAGAGAGAGAGAGGGGCGGGGTGGGGGGAAGGAGACATTAACTGAGTTAGCGCGTTGCCGTCTGCCGGCGGACGGCAAAGAGTCTAGACTCTTTGTCGTCTATCTCCGGACTCTTTGTCATCCGCTAGCAGACGACAAAGGTCTGACTCCAGTTTGACCTAGCCACCCCGCGGTCAGGTGGGCCCATCTATATCTTGTCCGTGTGCCTCCAGACTCTTTGCCATCCGCTAGCAGATGGCAAAGATGTGACAGATGGCAAAAACACTTTATGCCATCAGCCTCTGCTTTGTCGTCTGTTTTGCTGAAGCTGACGGCAAAGACACTCTTTGCCATCACCTAGCAGACGGCAAAGACTAGGCAGATGGCAAAAAACTGTTTTCCAGTAGTGAGTAGATAGGTTGTTCCCATTCTGAAAGATCCCAAACCTTGTTTGAGAAACCTGTGCATAGATGAAACCCTGTCACGATCAGTGCGCCTTAGTTATGTTTCAACTAGTTCAACGACCTAAACGGCCACAGAGCGCCTTCTCACTGTTTCGAACCGGTTCAACAGTCTAAGTGGCTACATAACACCTTGTTTTGCGTCAGCAGCACTCGACGATCTAATGGTTGCACTGAGTACGGCAAGGAGCCTTGCCAGTAACGACCGCTCAAGAGAACTGCTAAGGATCCGTTCCTCAAAGCACCAGCGGCAGGAACAGTAGCGCAGGCAAGCTTGCAAAAAATGCAAAAGGCGTATCATTCAAGGAGAAGGATCAGACGCAAGGGAATCAACATTTCATTCATTTGTTTGAAACAAACTCACACATCTTACATGAATGATTTTTGCTACTCTAACCTATTACACTGTCTTTCGGCAAGGGCAAGCTCGTCGGACAAATGTTCAAGAAGACAAAAAGCGGGACGACCCCGGGCACAACCCAGGCTGGTTTCTCCTGGACCAGCACTACGCGTAGGAGAACGAGGGTGGAAGACAGGGCGACCCGAGGGGATGAAGAAGCCAGAGCCCGCGATGGCACCTCCTCAAAGACGAGGCGTCGATGCGGGTTCCTGCAGAGTAACCCCACTAGGCGGGGGAGAGGCGTGAGCAGGCGCCATGGAGCTCCACGACGAACTCCAGCGCCGTCCCGTCTGAGTGTCCGCCAAGCACGGGAGAAGACGGAGGTGCTGGAGTAGCACTCCGCCTCTCCCGGCCACGGCCTCCGCGGAGACCACGGCTCCTCGCCCCTCCGCCACCATGGACGCTCGTGCCGCCCTCCACAACTGCACCCGCTGAAGGTGTAGCATAATCCAAGTGGGATCCACTTGCTGCCCTGGCGGCTGATGGTGGCCTCCTTCGTCCCCTAGCCATGGTTAGGGGCGAGCGCCACCTGGAGCTAGAAAAGATTCTACAGATATAACCTAGGTGTGGTGGATATTCCAGGATCTGATGGATGAGCAAAACCCCCTCGCAAACTCCCTTACATATAGGGTGAGGCGCGGGAGGCGAGCTCCCCTCACTCTGGAAACCGCCGCCCCTCTCGCCCAGTCACCCATGGTCACGGGCGAACAGGGAACTGCCCTGCTGCACCAATGCATGCGGGGGTGGGACCTACCATCACTACGACCATTATGGCCACAAACGCCACTTGCCTGACCTTTACTGCGCATGCTTCACGCGTAGCAGTAAATCGTCGGGAGGTGAGTCGGCTATTGTGCGCGGACTTCTCCATCTCGCGTGTTTGATGCGCGACGTGGGGAAGGGCCGCCCGCAACGGCTCCAAAGCTATAGAGTCACCTGCTGAGGAAGGCCAAGCACTACTTTGGGCCTAGCCCAGCAACGCCCCGCGCGCGTACGTGGCCCAGGCCCGGGGGCTCCTGTCGGTGCACTAGAGATTGGGGTCCCTTGTGCCCCAGACTTGTGCACAAGCATCGGCGACGCCCCTGATGGTAGTGTACCGGGAAGAGCAGCAGAAAGGCAGTCGAAGACCTGCCGAGGACATGCCCTTCCCTCACTGCGAGGGGCGTGGAGTACAAGGGCTACAGACGGAAGGCCCCGGCAAGCCCTCCTTGTCGGGAAGGTTCCCAAGGCCCCGGCAAGTCAACTTGACCGGGAAGACTACCCGAAGAATAGCAAGAACCTGGCAAGTTCCCTTGCTAGGAAGGCTCACACAGACTGGCGAGGCCCCGATGGACGCTCTAGGCCAGCAAGCCCATGTTCACTCGCCAGGTGTCCCCGCTAGTTTCTACCACAATCCGACTGCTCGAGCACATCCCTCGTGTGCCATAACAAGGCCTAGGTGTCGATTCACCTGGGTACGTGTCGCAACCATCATGCGTCAAGTCAGGGGTCAGACAAGGCATTTAGTGCCCCTGACACCACCGACGAAGTAGAGCGGTGAACACTATTCACTGTGCATCCCGTGAGTATACTATTGGTGACCCCTATGCCTATAAAAGGAGGCTTAAAGCTCATTCTTAGGGGTTGAACGTTTTGGGTATCAGAGACTCCCTAAGCACCTACTAAGTTACCATAGCAAAACCACCCTACAATAAGCACATAATACAAACTAGGTAGGAGTATGGTTTTACGCGTCAAGCGGCCCGAACCTGGGTAATAAGGACCTTGCCGGTGTTGATCGCTAGTTCCTCTCTCGATGCCATACCTCTCTCTCCTTGCCAAACGATCAAGGGACTCCTCGAGTTTCCCATAGGTGTTCGTTTTCCCCTACAGGCGGGAAGGAATCCCACAGCAGCCAATTTTAAAGGGGGACAGGGGAACATGCGCCCCTGTCTGAAGGTGGTCTTCGCGTGCAAAGTACTTTCCCGCGTTGCAGGGATGGGCCCGAGGATGACGTTTACCCTACTGGGTCGCGGAGGCGGCTTCATTGCACCAGAAGGGAAACCTTTGGAAAATGCATTTGGAACCCTCGAACGCTCCCACGTCCTTTAAACTAAAGGGGAAACTGCCTCGTCCTGCCATCTGCTGCACGCTTGTCCTTTCCTGATGTCACCCTTGACTCCTGAGTCTCAGCCTTGCCTTGTAATGTCGCCTTCTCTGGAGGGGTCGTGAGGAGGTCCCCGACGGGTCCTGATGCTGCTCCTCCTCGCGAGGCTTGGCCTCTCGCGAGGGCCTTCCTGGGTGACGTCGCACCAGGTGATCTTGGGTTGGTGAAGCAAGTCGTCCCTGGGCCGCAGGCAGGCACGTCTTGGTACCCCCATTCCTAGAATACCGATAGTAGCCCCCGGGCCCAAGGCGTGCCTTGCTTGGCTTCTTGGCGGAGCCTTGAGGGTGGCCCGAAGCGTCGCATACCCTAAACACCTGTGGGCAGGGCCTTTAAAATGCAGAGCCCGTCCTCTTCGTGCAGCATCTCCTAACCTGCGTCTGCCGACCATCTCCACCCCCTCTCCATTCCGCCGCTCGCTCTTCCTTCTATCGATCCAGCCTCCAGTTCTTCTTTTGACCCACGCGCATCATGTCGTTGTTACCTTGTTCTCTCCGTCATGCCTCAGATAGGGGGGAAACGTGGACTCTCGTGGGGCCCAACCGTCCCGGCGGCGCACTGGCCCGCGTTGGAACGATAGACGGTGGTGAACCTCGAGGGGTTGAAGAAAGTTCAGATGGTAGTTGCTGCCAACCCAATGAGTGGGGGGGGGGCACCCAGATCTGGCCAGGCTCATGGCCTCGGAGGGAGAGGGCGTCCCTCGCAGTTCCTCTCCATTTCCACGCCCTCATTTATGGTGTACTGCCGCCATTCTCGGGCGTCATCATTGCACTGATTTCGCATTACCAGATCCATGTGCTCCACCTTGACCCCCGTTCTTTGGTCCTCCTCTCTTCCTTCACGTTCTTGTGCGAAGCTTTTGTTGGCGTTACTCCTTCCGTGGCATTGCTCCACCATTTATTCTCCCTTCAGTTGATCTCCGAGGTGAAGTGCTCCGGGTGCGCGTCCTTGAGAACTGTCGATACAACATCCCCCGGGGTCCTATACACTGAGCTCCTCCGTGAAGCGAAAGGTTCCGACGGCAGTGGGTGCAGGTTGAGGCTGCCGAGGCCGTAGCTCTGGTCTAACCCCCGCCGGCCCCCAGGACACCGAACCAAGGGTGGGAGCGTGAAGAACTTACTGACTCGCGGCTCGCGCCGGTCTTGATCCGTCTGGAAAAGCTAAGGCATGCAGGGGTGACGATGGCGATGGTGGTGCACGAGTTTATTTGTCGACGGATTGCTCCCCTCCAACGCCAGTCCCTCTCCGTGTGGGCCTACACAGGGACCAGCGACTCGATGAGGACCCAAGTCGTCCCCTTTTCCCTCATGTCTTGCATGAGCTACTTCGCCGGCTGATCGACGGCAATCCTAACGAGCTTCCCCCGAACGGCATGCCGCTCTAAAGCTTCAAGCCCCCAAGAGCTCGTGCCGTGGAGATGCCGCTCTTTGATGAATGGGGTCTCCTTCCTAAGGGGGCAACGCGTTAACCGGAGGCCACGGCCCCGGGGTTCGCCCCCCCCCCCCCCCCCGAAGACCCTGGTTGTGTGGTTACCCCCATGACCAGGGTGGGCGGAGCACCGCCGCCCGTCCTCTCGGCTCTAGCTTCGCGTCAAGCCGGGGTTCGTGGTGGTGATCGGTCAACGGTGGAAAGCACTTCCACCACTTTCGAGCCTCGCTCTAGGGCCGCCCAGTCCCCCCGCTGGGTCGTCCCTGCCGGCTGGAAGAGGAGGTTGCCCGAGGGCGGCCGCCCCCAGCGCGAGGGCCTCCAGCGAGGAAGAAGTGGATGGCCATTAATGAGTAAGCACATGTGTTCCCCCTCATCCTCCCTTTATGCGCCTATCTTCTGAAACCTTGTTCTTCAGGTTTCCCTTCGGCGGCCGGGGAGGCGGATCAGCGCTGCCTGCTCCGAAGGTTGCCGTGCATCCCGAGGCCTCTTCTCTCGCACTCCATGGGGATTGGTCTCCTGAGCCTCATGTACGTGAAACCCCTGCGGTCTTCTTCGGTGGCGGCCTCCGGTACTTCGCTGGGATGCCTATCCCCTTGCCCGTGGCCCATCCTGGGGCCATGCCGCGCCTTCCCCTTGGACACCTTCAGCATGGAGATGAGGGGAACCATGGGGCGCTCAATGCCGACGAAGCCACACAGGAGCGCCCAGCACCCGGGCATGGACTCGGGCCGGGTGATTCCTTGCGCGCTTCTCTTGCTTGCTGTACGGGAGGCGAGGACCCCTGCTGGCTTCTGGAGCCTGTCTCGGGTTCGCCTATCGCACCATGGGGCTTGCTCCGCACCGCTACGGATGCACTTCAACGTTTGGGGCAGGGCTTACCAGTCATGAAGTCCGCCAGGATGGTTAGGGCCAATACCTTGCGTCGGGGTGGCACCAACTTGAGGTCGTCGTGAACCTCTGCCGCCTGCAGCGGGAGGGTGCTCGCGGAGAGACGGAGGCATCCCTCGCTGTAGCGGTAGAAGCCCACGAGTGCACTCTTGCAGAGGCTCATGAGGCTGATTGTCGGAGCAGGGCCTCTGAAGACCGCCACAGGGAGCTTTGCACCCTCATCGCCCGTCTTGAAGAGCAAGCTCCACCGAGGGCCTCCCTAGGGGGCCCACCGGCGGAATCCTTCCACGCCGGTCCTCGAGCATCCGTCGACTTGCTGGTGATTGTAGAGGTGGAGCAGTGCTTGGAGCAGGAGCAGCTGGAGACGAGGGAGCACCAGTTGTCACTTGCCGAGGAATCCCTTGCCTCTCGTGAAATGAAGCTTCCGGAGGAGATAGACAAGGGGGTGGCGGAGGCTCGACGTTCCCTTCTTCTCGATTACCGTGCGACATTGAGGCTCCAGGATTCCCAGTTCCTCAAGCGCCGTGGCTGCCTGCAAGATTAGGTCATGGCCCTCCGGAGAAGGCTGGATTAGGAAATGGAAAGCCAACAGGCCGCGCTGGACGCGCAGGCCACTACCGAGGGTAAACTGTCTAATATCTGCAAACAAGTGAAAGGCATGGCTTCCCTGGTTGGAGAGGCTTCCGAACAGGCAGCCCAGGCTCGCAGCCTTCAACCTAAGCACTCCAGGATGTTCTAGTCCCTCGAGTGGAGGACTACCCGCGCTCTGAGCGACATCTATGGAAAAAGGCGTCTCCGGTCCCCTGATTCCCGACGACTCCATGTGCTTGGGCTTTTTCTACCGCGTAGTGGAGCATCTCGAGGCGGGTGCCAAGAAAGCCCTTGCGCTTGCGGAGGAGAAGAGTCGCGACCTTTTGGGTCAGGCCGCCTAAGATGTCTTCAGCCACCTCCTTCGGCTCGAACCCAACTTTGACTTTGCTTCGGTGCTGGATCCGGTGCGAGAGACAATCTGAGCCCTCGCCGAATGGGTCGAGATGCATGTGGAAGACCTGGTGACAAGGCTTTCTCCAGAGGGCCGTGGCGTGGGCTCCGATGACGACGTGTCCTTATGATTCACAGCCTCGTCCTCCTGATAGGTCGATGTGTTAAATTTAACAACAGCTAGGTCGTGTGTCATGGGTACCTTTTAACATTTTCACTGATGACGAGGAATGTGCGATGCTTCCATACTGGCCGCGACTGTTGCCAGCCTGTGATGTTGCCATGCTCATGATTTGTCACGCTCGTTCGTGGTGTATCCTTCCTTCTTTTGGGGCTGTTTGAAGACCCTTTCGGCACTCTATGTCTGCAGGTCCTAGCCCCACGCATTTCCCTGTCGCGGTGTGGTGCAACCTGTTACCAAGGTTTCTCCTCACAAGGCAAAGCACCGATGCCCTCGGGGCCGAGTGGCATTGTGACCATTGAGGGCCCTGAGGAATGCTGCTCAGGAGCACCCTTTGACACTCAAGCCGCTCTATGTCGTCAGGCCCCAATCTCGCACATTTCCCTGCCGCCGCGGAGCCGGCGCTTCATAGGGCGGGACCCCACCACTCCCTGTGCCGACCGGATATCCCAGACGTCGCCAAAAGTGGCGAGTGGCATTATGACTGGTTAGGCTCCTGAGGCGGAGCCCAGGAGCCCCCTTTCTGGCGCTCGAGCGATTCCGTATTCCGCCTCTTTTTGCGGTTGCCTCGGGACAACCGGAGATCTCCCGAGGTTCCTGTGAAACACCAATTAGAGCGAAAGGGGGAAAGAGAACACGAGTTCGGCAAAGCGATAGAACATAGAAACGAAATCCCCGCCCTTCTTTTCTTTTCAAAGCATAAAGTATAGAAACCTGCAAGCCCTCGACATGTCAGGATACAACAGAAAGGGAAATGCCCTAGTGGGCCTCAAATTAAAATGCAATGAAGAAACGAGAAAAAGCCGCGTGAGGCATCCTAGATATTCACCGCCTCCTTCTCCCTCGAGCGCTGAGCTTAGGGCTTCCACTAGGCGTGGGGTGGACCCCTTCTGCGTCCTCTGGGGGCCCTGGGCGTATACAGCCTCGGCTCGTTATTACATGAGAGTGTCACGGTGGGGGTGTATATGGGAGGTCACGAGGATGCTTTGGCCTCTCAAGTGTCCGTACCCCCGAGGCATTAGGCGTCTGATTTCGGTAGTCATTGTGGGACTGTGTTGATTCCTCCGTATTCTTCACTAGGCGTGGTGTGCACCCCTTCCGCGTCCTCGGGGGGCCCTGGGCGTATCCAGCCTCAGCTCATTATTACATGAGAGTGTCATGGGCTGAAGTAGGTTCCGGAAGAATTGAAGGACGATGCAGGGTCGATGTAGAGGTGGCATCGTGGCGTCTCGGAGGCGGCGCCGAGGTGTTACTGGTTGACCCGGGGACCGGGGATGCGCGTCCCATGGGCGTGCGCATCGCTCGCGGTCCCCGGGCTTGTAGCGGCATAGCGTGGCCCGCCCTAAGCGATTCCTTGAGCCCATCGGCCGAAAGACTGGCCCACGTGGTGGGTGTTGAATCCCCGGGGTGATCCCTCAGCGCGCCTCGCTGAGGCCCTCGGGTTCCCTGACTGGTACCCTGGGCCGCGCCCCCATGCCGGGCTAGCCCAGCCTAAGGGCAGAGACGGGTACCCGAACACTTGTTGGTAACCGAACGAAGCCTACACCAGTGACATGGGGGTTTGTTCCACCCTCCATCCCCAAGTGGGCATTGCGCGCCCTTGAGGCGGGGGCAGGTATACCACCTTCGGCCCATAGGTTGGGATCGTCTGGCTCGGAACATGTGTGTACATTCCACCCTCAGTCCCCAGGCTGGGGCCCTCGACCTGGACATGAAGGTGCGTCCACCCTGTCCAAGGTGAGAGGTCCCAACCAGCAGGTACGCCCCGCGAGTGCACCCGTGCTGGGCGTCCTCACGAAGCCACTCCCTCGGATCAGCCCCATGGCGTTGTTCATACCTGTTCGCTCTCCGGTTGTCCGTGGGGTCACGCTCGTGCCTCTTGCTGTAGTGACGGTCCGCATGGTCTCCTCCATCACTACTGGGAATTAGTATTTTGCCATCAGCCTAGTCTTTGTCGTCTGCTAGCTGATGGCAAAGATTGTCTTTGCCGTCAGCTTCAGCAAAACAGACGGCAAAGCACAGGCTGATGGCATACAGTATTTTTGCCATCTGTCACCTCTTTGCCGTCTGCTAGCAGACGGAAAATAGTCCAGAGGCAGAGGGCAAAGATGTAGATAGGCCCACCTGAATGCGGGGTGGCTAGGTCAAATAGGAGTCGGACCTTTGCCGTCTGCTAGCGGACGGCAAAGAGTTCAGAGGCAGACGACAAAGAGTCTAGACTCCTTGCCGTCCGCCGGCAGACATCAAAGCGCTAACTCCGTTAACGGCTCCTTCCCCCACAACCCGCCCTCTCTCTCTGTAACGGCTCATCCCCGCGCGCCCCTCGCTCTCTCTCCCCACCCCGCGCGCTCCTGTCTCTGTAACGGCCGCCAGGACCACCTCGCGCCGCTGCCCCCGTCGCGTCGCCGCCCCTGTCGCGCCCTACTGCCGCCCCTGTCGGCCGTGTCGCCCCCGCCGCCACCCCTCTCTCTCTCTCCCCACCTCGCCCCCGCTGCCACTGCCGCTGCCCCACCACCGTCGCACCGTCGCACCTGGCGCCCCCGGCTCCGCCCCGCGACCCCGGCCCCTCCACAGCCGTCCCTCTCGGTGAGCCCCCACCCCCATTATTTTTTACTGTTTTTATTATTTTTTAGTACTTTAGTAGTTGTTATTGTTAGTAGTTTTAGTGGTAGATTTAGTTAGGTTAGTAGTTTTAGTTAGGTTAGTAGATTTAGTTAGGTTAGTAGTTTTAGTTAGGTTAGTAGATTTAGTTAGGAGGAGAAGAGGAGAATAGGAGGATGAGGAGGACAAGAAGAGGAGAAGAAGAAGAGGAGTAGGAGGAGGAGGAGGAGGAGAAGAAAAAGAAGAAGAAGAGGATAAGAAAAAAATAAGAAGGAGAAGAAGAAGAAAAAGAAGAAGAAGAGAAGAAAAGAATAAGAAGGAGAAGAAGTAAAGAAGAAGAGAAGAAGAAGAGAAGAAGAGAATAAGAAAAATATAAGAAGTAGAAGAAGAGAAAAAAGAAGAAGTTGATTTTTTATTGTTTGGTATTTAGTGGTAGCTAGATTCTTTTTTAGTTACTTAGTGGTAGATTCTGTTTTTGTTATAGTGGTAGATTCTGTTTTTGTTATTTTTTTGCTGTTTAGTGCTATCTAGGTTTAGCGATAGGTTTAGTTAGCTTGGTTAGTTAGGTTAGTTAGTTAGTTAGCTTACTAGAAAGAATAGGAAGAAGAAGAAGAGGAGGAGGAGGAGAAGAGGAGAAGAGGAGGAGGAGGAGGAGAAGAAGAAGAAGAAGAAGAATAGGAGGAGGAGAAGACAAAAAGAAGATCACATGTTTGGTATTTAGTTTTTTCGAATTAATTAGTAGTTTTAGTGGTAGACTCTGTTAGTTAATTAGTAGATTTAGTGGTAGATTCTGTTAGTTTATTCGCCCATCATTATTGCTTAGGTTCAAGACTACTTCAAAGAAGATCACATGTTCTTTTGTTGAAATCAAGTGTGTCAAAATAATGTATCGTCTATATTTATTGGTACCGGAGCAAAATAGGACAACTTAAATAATATTGCCATCCTCAAATGTAGAAAATAATGAAAAGTTTTATATAAACTGAAAAGTAGTATAGGTAACCTGGAAAGTCCTCTGGACCAAAAGGGCAACTTCTGGACCTGCGAACTTTGCGTGGTAGGTGCATGTCCATGCAGCAGGGTAATTTCCCCAACAATGACATAATTAGTCCATTTAGCTCCAAAATACCGTAATAAGCTCAAAATGGCATAAGAACCTTGGTTAGCTCATTAATATTATATAATTAGCTTGTTTTCCTCTAAAATGGGATAATTAGCCCATTTAGCTCAAAAAAGAAATAATTAGGTAATTTAGCTCCAACAAGAGGAGAAGAGGAGAAGAAATAGGCAAAATGAAAAGAAAGAAGAAGAAGAAGAAGAAGAAGAGAAGAAGAAGGAAGAGGAGGAGGAGGAGAAGGCGAGGAGGAGGAGGAGGAGGAGGAGGAGAAGGCCAAGGACCTTCTATCCTTCTCCTCCTCCTCCTTCTCCTCCTCCTCCTCCTTCTGCTTGATTTCTTCTTCTTCTCCTCCTCCTTATCTTTCTTCTCATCTTTCATATTATCCTTGCTTTAATTAACCCAACAATGACATAATTAGCCCATTTAGCTCCAAAATACCATAATAAGCTCAAAATGGCACAAGAACCTTGGTTAGCTCATGAATATTATATACTTAGCTTGTTTTCCTCTAAAATGACATAATTAGGTAATTTAGCTCCAACAAGAGGAGAAGAGGAGAAGAAATAGGCAAAATGAAAAGATAGAAGAAGAAGAAGAACAGAAACAGAAGAAGAGAAGAAGGAGAAGGAGGAGGAGGATGAGGAGGAGGAGAAGGAGGAGGAGGAGAAGGCCAAGGACCTTCTAGTCCATCTCCTCCTCCTCCTTCTCCTCCTTCTCCTCCTTGATTTCTTCTTGTACTCCACCTCCTCCTCTTTCTTCTCCTCTTTCATATTATCCTTGCTTTAATTTGCCCAACAATGACATAATTAGTCCATTTAGCTCCAAAATACCATAATAAGCTCAAAATGGCATCAGAACCTTGGTTAGCTCATTAATATTATATACTTTGCTTGTTTTCCTCTAAAATGGGATAATTACCCCATTTAACTCAAAAAAGACATAATTAGGTAATTTAGCTCCAACAAGAGGAGAAGAGGAGAAGAAATAGGCAAAACGAAAAGAAAGAAGAAGAAGAAGAAGAAGAAGAGAAGAAGGAGAAGGAGGAGGAGGAGGAGGAGGAGAAGGCCAAGGACCTTCTATCCTTCTCCTCCTCCTCCTTCTCCTCCTCCTCCTCCTTCTTCTTGATTTCTTCTTCTTCTCCTCCTCCTCCTCTTTCTTCTCCTCTTTCATATTATCCTTGCTTTAATTAAACCAACAATGACATAATTAGCCCATTTAGCTCCAAAATACCATAATAAGCTCAAAATGGCACAAGAACCTTGGTTATCTCATGAATATTATATACTTAGCTTGTTTTCCTCTAAAATGACATAATTGGAACATTTAGCTCAAAAAAGACATAATTAGGTAATTTAGCTCCAACAAGAGGAGAAGAGGAGAAGAAATAGGCAAAATGAAAAGAAGGAGAAGTGAAGAAGAAGAAGAGAAGAAGGAGGAGGAGGACGAGGAGGAGGAGAAAGCCAAGGACCTTCTAGTCCTTCTCCTCCTCCTCCTTCTCCTCCTCCTCCTCCTTGATTTCTTCTTCTTCTCCTCCTCCTCCACTTTCTTCTCCTCTTTCATATTATCCTTGCTTTAATTCACCCAACAATGACATAATTAGCCCATTTAGCTCCAAAATACCATAATAAGCTCAAAATGGCATAAGAACCTTGGTTAGCTCATGAATATTATATACTTAGCTTGTTTTCCTGTAAAATGACATAATTATCCCATTTAGCTCAAAAAGAAGGAGAAGGAAGAAGAAGAAGAAAAAGAAGAGAAGAAGAATAGAAGGAGAAGGAGAAGAAGAAGAAGGAGGAGGAGAAGAAGAGAAGAAGACGGAGAAGGAGGAGAAGAAGGAGAAGGAACCCTCCTTCTTCTTCTCTCCTTCTTCTCCTCCTTCTTCTCCTTCTTCTTCTCTTCTTTGTCTTCTTCTCCTCCTCCTTCTCCTTCTCCTTCCCCTTCCCCTCCTCCTCCTCCTCCTTCTTTTTTTTTCTTCTCCTTGTTCTCTTCTTGCTTCTTCTCTTTCTTCTTCAATTTAGCTCATTTGTCAAATATATGTTGTTCTTCTTCTTCTTCTGACTTTCTTATTCCGATTTTGCAGATTGGATGTACTACATGCATGGTAGCTAGCGTTGGAGTGCTTTAGTTTGTCG
Organism: Hordeum vulgare subsp. vulgare; assembly: GCF_904849725.1. NCBI lineage: Eukaryota > Viridiplantae > Streptophyta > Magnoliopsida > Poales > Poaceae > Hordeum > Hordeum vulgare. The sequence goes on along the minus strand of NC_058521.1, from coordinate 283,110,578 downwards.
AGAAAAAGTTCGATCCAACCTCAGCCTATTCAAAGGTAAGCTCGCACCATCCGGTGCTTCGAAAGGGAAATCGTTGGATGTCGAAGAATGGCGGACCATTTCAAGTATCATGTGGTAGGAACACAACAACCCCGACACTGGCCCCGGGACGACAATTACTTAATGCTATGCTTGAGTAGACGGGTTATCGGTTGAGTGTATACCACAAGTGATGCGAGATTTTCAAGACCTCGGACGCAATGCAACACTGGGTGAAGGACGGTTGATCGGCTCCCTGGAAAACCTAGTGGATGCCCTGGATGCTGGAGAGGCCATGTCATCCTGCGGAAAGCTTCACCCAGGCTCAAAGAGACGGATGGATATTTTCAAGACCCAAGGCTTACCTGCACAGCCACAAGTCATTATGAGCTCTGGCTTGGTTGGACAACGCGGCGACTCTGGACAGTCGGTGCTAGCAGATGTAGACGAACGGTAGGAATGGATGGGCACCGGCAGGGATTCAGAGGGACCCGTTGAAAGACCATGTTTTGATCATCCGGTCTTCAAACACCTTGAAGTGCAAGGACATACACGGAGGCGATCAAATCTTGTGGGGAACGTGTGCAAAACTCTGCAGAGTACTCAAACCAAATCGATTAGCCGTGTCCACGATCATGGACAACTTGAGCCAAAGGAACTGAAGTTATCTGGATTTCTCAACACCATTAAATATATTTGATGAGGGTAATTATTGACAACTCGGGTACGAGAACTGGTTGCCGGAACCATCTCGTTAACAACCAACGTTTGTAGTAACATTTTGCTTTTAGCCCTCTCTTGATGTAGGAGAAAACTTGCTTTTCGCTAAAAACTTATAGCCCCACCTGCCATATATGCATATAGTATAGATGGATACTTTTCACCCCTCTCTTATGTGACTTGCCGGCATATTCAATATGCTGACCTACACGGCTGCAACGACTTATGTTGCAGATATTTTTCTTCGACGAGTAAGAGTACGATTCAGGGTTACGGTCCGCACTCAACTTGCCGTTGGTGTTTATTGCGACTCCACTCCCTTGACTGCTTCCGCTGAAATAATTAAGGTATATATCAGTTTTACGGTATTTACATGTGATTGGACTTTGATATATACATTGATGTACTGTGTGTGCCAGCATACTGATCCAGGGATGGCACAGAGACACAGAGGCTTGACTCGACTTGAGTCGGGTCGCTACAGGGAGCGAGAGGTAGGAATGACCTGGCAGCACTACTTGGGTGCCCCGGCCCCGCCGGAGGTGGAGATCGACGGTGTTTTGTGTGACACGAGGGCGGACATGGTGATCCAAAAGTTCTGGGTAATTTCTCTTTCACACAATTATAAATCAACCATAGCTATTTATTGTACTAATCGGTGTTGTCTCGTTTGCAGACCTACTACAGGTGTGAGGGGGGATACGAGGAGGACGCGGCAAAGGTTATCGAAACCGAATGTCGCCGCCTACCTCAAAACTTTCGGCACGAGGCTCGGGTGCAGGTTGTTTGAGACTACTATGCCACGCGGCGTATTAGGCTTGACAAGGCGAAGTGTTGTGATGCTAAGATGGAGAAGGAGCATTACATGAAGGTAATTACATATTATTAAGGCTTTGTAGTTAGTTTCCTTGATTTGGTTCTTACGCGCTCAAATTTCTCTTTATTAACTTAGGTGCCCCCGAGATGGTGTGTGGATAAGATGGATTGTTGGGAGGCCTTGGTGGATCAGTGGTGCTCCGAAACGTGGGAGGCCAGCCACAACAACGCCAAGGAGAGGTGTGGCAAAATGGTTGGTGTGCCACACCATCAAGGGAGCGTCAACTTAATCCAATTTGGTGAGAACTGGGTATGTAGTTTGCTTCATGCCTCATGCAATTCAATTTTCCTTCTCCTTTACCAATACAATTTTCCTCTCTCTCTCTTTTAGGCGCGTTACAATAAGACGGAGGCACCACAGATGTACGACCTGTATGCGATGGCCCACACTGCCTCGTACAAGAAGGTCAAGGCATTCTCTGAGTCTGACCTCGAGCATCCAGAAAACTTCACCAACATCTCCTCCCACGACAAGCTCGTGAAGTACAGAGATCACGGGAAGGCGAGCAAAGGGGAGGACTTTAACCCGAGCGAGGGGCCTATTGATCCGGAGCTGGTGATGATAGCTGGCAACGGAAGGCTCCATGGCTCGATCGCCATTGGAGACGGCCTTATACGTTGTCCTAGCTCTCTCCGGCGGATAAAGGCACGCCAAACGAGCTCTTGTCCGGAGATAACACGTCGTGCACGGCCAGTCGAGCTCGCCATCGAGGTTAGTTTAATGGACTCAAATATCTTTCCGCATTATGTTGTGCGTTGGAACCAATATGCTAACAATGAGTTGTGTTGTAGGCTGCTATTCAGAAAGAGAGAGAGGCAATGCAGGCGGCTATGGCGTAGAAGGATAAGAAAATTAGGGAGCTGGAGGAGAGGACGACTGCATTGGTGGAGGCGGAGAGGGCACAAAATGATGCGTCTACCAGGGCCATATACGAGCTCTTCGTGGTAAGTTTCTTCTTCATGTTATTTCAAATCTAGCATTTGAATGTCCGTTTCATTAATAAATAAAAAGTTTGACTTGTCGAAACCAAATGTTCAGTCTATGTGCGAGAAGAACGGCCAAGTCCCTCCGCCGATGCCAGTCGTTAACGTGGCGGGGATGGTGAGTTTCATTTCAGTGGAGTGATCTTAAGAGTGTCCTCATGCTAACTACACATTGCAAACGATGTTTGGTGTAGAATATGTCCCGAAACGCATCGCACGACCCTTCTAGAGGGCAGCCTTCTCGAGGGCAGCCTTCTCCAGGTGAAACAAGCCAGAGCCACCGTGCTTGACCCTAACTTAGGTATGTTATTTCTAGTGTTTTAATAAAAGATAGCTAGATGACATAATTAGCTTCGTTAGCTCCAAAAAGACCTACTTAATAAAATATAGCTAGATGACATAGTTAGCTTAGTTAGCTTAGTTAGTTTAGTTAGCTTAGTTAGCTTAATTAGCTTAGTTAGTTTAGTTAGCTTAGTTAGCTAAATTAGCTTAGTTAGCTTAGTTAGCTCCTCCTTCTCCTTCTTCTTCCAACAAAGACAAAATTGGCTAATTATCCATCTAAACGACATAATTAGCTTAGTTAGCTCCTAAATGGTCTATTTAATAAAAATGACCTATACTTAGCTAATTATCCTCGAAATGACATAATTAGCTCCAAAAAGGCATTCTTAGCCAATTTAGCCCGAAGAAGGAGACGAGAGGAGAAGAAAGAGGAAAAATGAAAGGAAGGAACAAGAAGAAGAGGAGAAGAAGAAGAAGGAGAGGGAGGAGGATAAGAAGTCCTTCTTCCTCCTTCTCCTTCTCCTTCTTCTTTTCTACTTCTTCTCCTCTTGCGTCTCCTTCTCCTCCTCCTCCTCCTCCTTTTCCTTCTTCTTCTCTTTCTCTTATTCTACGTAGCTTAATTAGACTCATCCAACAAAGCCTAAATTGGCTAATTATCCATCTAAATGACATAATTAGCTTAGTTAGCTCCTAAATGGTCTATTTAATAAAAAATTACCTATACTTAGCTATTTATCCTTGAAATGACATAATTAGCTCCAAAAAGGCATTCTTAGCCAATTTAGCCCGAAGAAGGAGACGAGAGGAGAAGAAAGAGGAAAGATGAAAGGAAGAAAGAAGAAGAAGAGGAGAAGAAGGAGAAGGAGGAGGATAAGAAGAAGGAGGAGAAGGAGGAGAAGAAGGAGAAGGAGCTCCTCCTACTCATTCTTCCTCCTTCTTCCTCCTTCTCCTTCTCCTTCTTTTTTTCTTCTTCTTCTCCTCTTTCGTCTCCTTCTCCTCCTCCTCCTCCTCCTCCTCCTTTTACTTCTTCTTCTCTTTCTCTTATTCGACGTAGCTTAATTAGACTCATCCAACAAAGCCTAAATTGGCTAATTATCCATCTAAATGACATAATTAGCTTAGTTAGCTCCTAAATGGTCTATTTAATAAAAAATGACCTATACTTAGCTAATTATCCTCGAAATGACATAATTAGCTCCAAAAAGGCATTCTTAACCAATTTAGCCCGAAGAAGGAGATGAGAGGAGAAGAAAGAGGAAAAATGAAAGGAAGGAAGAATAAGAAGAGGAGAAGAAGAAGAATGAGAGGGAGGAGGATAAGAAGAAGGAGGAGAAGGAGGAGAAGAAGGAGAAGGAGCTCCTTCTTCCTCCTTCTCCTTCTCCTTCTTCTTTTCTTCTTCTTCTCCTGTTCCGTCTCCTTCTCCTCCTCCTCCTCCTCCTCCTCCTCCTTCTTTTACTTCTTCTTCTCTTTCTCTTATTGTACTAGCTTAATTAGACTCATCCAACAAAGCCTAAATTGGCTAATTATCCTTCTAAATGACATAATTAGCTTAGTTAGCTCCTAAATGGTCTATTTAATAAAAAATGACCTATACTTAGCTAATTATCCTCGAAATGACATAATTAGCTCCAAAAAGGCATTCTTAGCCAATTTAGCCGAAGAAGGAGACGAGGAGAAGAAAGAGGAAAAATGCAAGGAAGGAAGAAGAAGAAGAGGAGAAGAAGGAGAAGGAGAGGGAGGAGGATAAGAAGAAGGAGTAGAAGGAGGAGAAGAAGGAGAAGGAGCTCCTCCTTCTCCTTCTTCCTCCTTCTTCCTCCTTCTCCTTCTCCTTCTTCTTTTCTTCTTCTTCTCCTCTTCCGTCTCCTTCTCCTCCTCCTCCTCCTCCTCCTCCTTCTTTTGCTTCTTCTTCTATTTCTCATATTCTACGTAGCTTAATTAGACTCATCCAACAAAGCCTAAATTGGCTAATTATCCATCTAAATGACATAATTAACTTAGTTAGCTCCTAAACGGTCTATTTAATAAAAAATTACCTATACTTAGCTAATTATCCTCGAAATGACATAATTAGCTCCAAAAAGGCATTCTTAGCCAATTTAGCCCGAAGAAGGAGACGAGAGGAGAAGAAAGAGGAAAAATGAAAGGAAGGAAGAAGAAGAAGAAGAGGAGAAGAAGAAGAAGGAGAGGGAGGAGGATAAGAAGAAGGAGGAGAAGAAGGAGAAGGAGCTCCTCCTTCTGCTTCTTCCTCCTTCTTCCTCCTTCTCCTTCTCCTTCTTCTTTTCTTCTTCTTCTCCTCTTCCTTCTCCTTCTCCTCCTCCTCCTTCTTTTACTTCTTCTTCTCTTTCTCTTATTCTACGTAGCTTAGACTTATCCAACAAAGCCTAAATTGGCTAATTATCCATCTAAATGACATAATTAGCTTAGTTAGATCCTAAATGGTCTATTTAATAAAAAATGACCTATACTTAGCTAATTATCGTCGAAATGACAAAATAAGGCTTACGTAGCTGCAACATGACCTATTCCCCCTAACTTAGGTATTAAATGGCCTATAATTAGCCTAGCTAGATCAAAAATGGCTTAATAAGCATAGTTTGCTCCGGAATAACCTATTTTACCCAAGTTAGCTCTGAAACGACCAATAGTTAGCTAGGGTTCCACCTAAATGACATAATTAGCTTAGTTAGCTCCTCAATGGTCTATACTTAGCTAATTTCTCTCCGAAATAACCTATATATACACTACTTCATCTACTATTATTCTTCTAACTTTCTTATTTGTCATTTTGCAAATTACCTTCATTTCACGGGAAGCTTGTCAAATATTGATGGAATGCTTGAAGATCATTTCTTGTAACATGGGTTGTATAGAAACTATTGTAGTATATGAATATATGAAACTTTGTATGCACATGGATGAAACTGGTGTAATATATGAAACATTGTATGCACGTGGATGCAACTTGATAGCTGGATATAAGAAGTTATTTTAATATGGTTATGAGTACGGAAAGTAATTTATTTATGTCAAATATATATATATATCCTGGTTATTGTTAAAAATGCTGGATATAACAAAAAATAAATAAAAAAGGGGCTGGTTCCCCTCTTTGCCGTCTGCCCCCACATGGCAAAGGGGGGAGGCAGACGGCAAAGGGGGGAATCTGCCCCCTCTCTCTCCCCTCTTTGCCGTCTGCCCCCACATGGCAAAGGGGGGGAGGCAGACAGGAAAGGGGGGAATCTGCCCCTCTCTCTCCACTTTGCCGTCTACCCCCACATGGCAAAGGGGGGGTGGCAGACGGCAAAGGGGGGAATCTGACCCCTCCCTCTCCCCTCTTTGTCGTCTGCCCACGCACGGCAAAGGAGGGGAGGCACATGGCAAAGGCAGACGGCCTGCCGTTAACACTTAACGGGGAGGTTGCACCCTTTGCCGTCCTAGCTAATTTGCCGTCAGCCCACTCATGGAAAAGATTCTTCGCCTTCCGCTTCGGGAAAGCTGACGGCAAAGAACCTCTTCATCGGATTTTTTTAACGTCTACTTTGCCGTCTGCTGACCGACGGCAAAGCCTTTGCTGTCCGTGGTTGCACCCTTTGCCGTCAGCTTTGGCGGACGACAAATTTATGAATTTCAGTAGTGTATATCATATATGTGTTGTGACCTATTTATGATATATGTGCTATGAATTATATGTATATGTGCTGTGAAATAGAAAAAATAAATAAAAATGTGATAATATAGGCTCTTTGCCGTCTGCCAGCTGATGGCAAAGGCCTTTGCCGTCAGCTGACCGACGGCAAAGGTGCCACGTGGCGCCCAGCTGTGCAACCTGGGCAGCAGCACCTGGCCATATAGTCTCTTTGTCGTCTGCTTCCTGGGGGGCAGACGGCAAAGAAGAGGGCACAGAGGAGGGGGGAGGAGGAGGCAGACGACAAAGAGTGGAAAGAGGGGGGGAGGACCAGGCAGCCGGCAAAGATGGACGGGGAGGCAGACGGCAAAGATGGAGGGGGAGGGGAGGGGAGGAGAAGGGAGACGACAAAGATGGGCGGGGAGGCAGACGGCAAAGCCTCCGTTAACCCCTAAGGGATGCAACGCCTGTCGGCTGCCGTCTCAAGCGCTTTGCCGACTACTCCTAAGGAAAGCTGACGGTAAAGAGCTTTGCCGTCCGCTTTGGGGGGGCACACGGCAAAGAAGGTCGTATGCCGTCGTAGGCTGACGCAGAAATTTTGCCGGCCGTGACAATCTTTGCCGTCTGTGGTATTGTCTTTGCCGTCTGGGATATTGTCTTTGTCGTCTGTGATGGCAGACGACAAAGAAGGTGATTCCTGTATTGCATAGGTCGTAGGTGTGCCGATATGGTTGTCGTCGGACCGTGTGAGCCCCCGAGGGTTCATGTAGTCGAGCCTCCGGTACTCCCTTCCCACTCCGTGAAGTGCGCCGGGGAACGCTGGGTGACACCCTCCCAGCGGGCCGAGTCTTGCACCCCCATCTTCTCCCACCGAATCTCTAGTAGGGGTGATCCCAAGTGGAGGTTTAGGGCGCGCCCACGTAGTTCTGCGGTTGCAAGCCCTGGCGATACGGTCTAACAGACACGGTTCGAGCGGGAACGAGGTCGGGCTTCGCCCGCGGCGAAGAGCTTGAGGTGGCGCGCGTGACCTCCGATGCGGCGCTAACGTGCGGTGTGATGGCGCGTGAGGTCGTACACCACCAGCAGCGTGTCATGCCTGTGCGTCGGGTGCTGACAAGCTCGGATGACGGAAGAGTCCAGCGGGACGCATGGAATGGCCGGGGCGGCGCTGGGATGCTACATGGTTGGTGAAGATGGCAGCCCCCAGCGCCCGCCGGAAGCCTGTCCAGCATGGATGTCGGCCGTCAAGGTGGCGGGATGGAGCTGGGCGTCCTGGCCCGCCCGCACCTTCCGCGCCATGCAGGTAGCCCGTCTCTCCACGCGGACTCGTCGTTTCCCCATCATGGGCTCGTTCAGTTTCGGTGATCCGAACCTTGGGAGAGACCTCGACACGCCCCCAACCTGGCGCAGCAAATTTCAGATTTCGGGCTCCGCAAAACCCTAAGGAATCGAACACAGGGGCGTGTACGATGATCTCTCCTCGCTCAACCTCACCTAGCCCGCTACTCGATGGAAACGACGAAGGACTCACTCGAAGGTCAGGGTAGCACATAACACAACAGTTTACCCAGGTTCGGGTGGTGCGAAGCATAAAACCGTACTCCTGTTTTGGTGGATTCCCTCTCACGCTGTTCTTGTTATTTGTTGTTGATTTTGTTCTTGTTGTTGTTGTTGTCGTCGTCCTCATCATCGTCTTCCATGTTGTTGTTGTTACTGTTGTTGTTATTGTTGTTGTTGTCGTGGCTGGCGCTTTTGTTGTTGTTGTTGTCGTTGTTGTTGTTGTTGTTGTTGTTATTGTCGTTGTTCTCGTCATTGTCGTTCTTTTGATCATTGTTGTTTGTCGTCATTGTCGTCTTTGTTTTTTTTTGTTGTTGTCGTCGTCATCGTCGTCGTCGTTGTTGTTGTTGTTGTTGTTGTTGTTGTTGTTATTGTGGCTGTCGTCATCGTCTTCGTGGTCGTCGTCGTCGTCATTGTTGTTGTCCTCGTCGTCGTTGTCGTCGTCGTCGTCATCGTTGTTGTTGTTGTTTTCGTTGTTATTATTGTTGTTGTTGTTGTTGTTGTTGCTCTTAATTTTGTTGTTGTTGTCATTATTGTCGTTGTTGTCGCTATTGTCTTGTTTTTGTTATTGTCGTTGTTGTCGTTGTTCTCATCATTGTCGATGTTATCGTCGTTGTCGTCGTCGTCATCATAGTCATTGCCGTTTTCGTCATCGTCGTCTTTGTTGTTGTTGTTGTTGTTGTTGTTGTTGCTGTTGTTGCTTATGTTGTTGTTGTTGTCGTCATCGTCGTCGTCGTCGTCGTTGTTGTTGTTGTTATTGTTATTGTTGTTGTTGTTGTTTTTGTTATCGTCGTTGTCATCGTCATCGTCGTCATCGTCATCATCATCGTCATCGTCTTCATTGT
>NC_058521.1:283084171-283089171 GCF_904849725.1 Hordeum vulgare subsp. vulgare | reverse complement strand
GTCGTCATCGTTGTTGTTTTTGCTTTTAACTTTGCTGTCGTTGTTGTCATTGTTGTTGATGTTGTCGTTGTTGTTGTTGTTGTTTCATTAGTTGTTGTTGTTCTCATCGTTGTCGGCGTTCTCGTTCTTGTCGTCATTGTCATCGTTAAAGTCGTCGTCGTTGTCGTCGTCGTTCTTGTCGTTGTGGTGGTGGTGGTAGTGTCTCTCGTGGTTGTTCTTATTGTTGTTTTTGTGGTTGTTGTCGTTCTTGTCGTCCTTGTCGTCATCGTTGTCATCATCGTCGTCCTCGTCGTCATTGACATCGTTGTCATCGTTGCTGTTTTTGCCGTTGTTGTCGTTTTTTTGTAGTAGTTGTTGTTGTCGTTGTTGTTGTTCTCGTCATAGTCGTTGTTGTCGTTGTTGTAGTCGTTGTTGCTGTCGTTGTTGTCGTTACTATCGCTGTCGTTATTAATGTCGATGTTGTCATTGTTTGTTTGTTATTGTTGTGGTCGTTGTTCTCGTGATTGTCATCGTTGTTGTTGTTGCCATTGTTGTCGTCGTCGTCATCGTTGTCGTCGTCGTCGTCGTCGTCGTTGTTGTTGTTGTTGTTGTTGTTGTTGTTGTGTTGTTGTGTTGTTGTTGTTCTTCTTGTCGTTGGTGTCGCTGTTGTCGTTAATGTCGCTGTTGTGATTCTTGTTGTGTAACATCCCAAAATTATAAATTTTGGAATGTTAATATAATTATTAGATTGAATTGTTTGTTTGTTTGAGTGATTGAAACTTGAGTGGAATTTGAAACTTCTCAAAAAAAATGAGAGGGAATAAAATGACTTTCCCAAAATTTTCTATTGTGAATCCCTTTTCAATTTTCGAGTTTGAATATTTTCAAACCCTTTGAAAAAAAAAAATCAAACGAGAGATGGAAAATGACACTCCAAAATCAGAGACAATGTCTTGATTCAAATTTTAAGTATTTGAAATTTATTTGAAATTCAAATTCCTTTTCATTTTAAAGTTATTGCAAAAAAATATTTTTTTTAAAAAGTATATTATTTGGTTTTGAAAATATGTTCATGTTTTAGAAAATTTTATTTTGAAAATTTTGATATATAATATGTCTATATAAAATGTTCTCTCTTTTTCATTTATACGTTTTCTTCTTTGTTTTTTTTATTTTGTTTTTTTTTAATTGTTCGTTTGCAAAAAAAAAAAAAAAAAAGGCACGGCCGGCCGTGTGCATGCATGCTGGCCGTTCAGCCCATGCGGCACTTATTCTTTTTCTTTTCTATTTCCTCCTATTTACGTATATGTTTAGTCCCACATTGCCTATCTTTGGACCATTAGACCTCCCTTCCACCTATAAATATAGACCCATAGGAGCATCCAAAAATCATCTATTTCGGGTTAAATCAATCTTTTGGTTTAACTAGATTTATTAAATAAAAATAATCTTTTCTCTTCGGCGGGATTTCTCGAAGTCGTCTCCTCATTGAAATTAATTCTTACTCTGCATTCTAAAGGTATTTCTCTTCGTATTTTTTTATATACTCCCGTAGTTTATTATTTCTAGACTAGTATTCCTACACTAGTATACGGTAGAGTAATTAGATATATTATTTAGTCTTCGTATTTACACATTAGTACTAGAATTCTTTTAGACGTAGCACTTTTCTTCCGTAAAACAGCTTGGCCCTAATTTTTCAAATAGCCATAACTTTTTACTCGTTTATCCGAATTAGATGAAACCAACGCCTAGAGTTTCGTCTTGATCCCACCTATCCTGTGAACCTATCATATCAACCTTTTGAAATTTTCAAATTTCGAAATTTGTTCATATTCATATTCAAACTTCTTTAGATCATATCTTTTTATCCGTAGTTCCGTTTTAGATGAATTCAATTGCGTCGGATTCGTATCAAAGTCATCTTTCCGTTTGTATCATTAGTTTTAAATTTTCAACTTATAATTTTGATCAAATCAGATTTATCTATTAGTGCCCAAAAGTGTTCACATCATTGTAAGTCGATTCAATGTTATATTGACGTATTTGTATCTTTTGACCCGCTAGTTCAAATCTAGTAATTCTTTTTTCTACACGCTCATATTGATCTCCTATATCCAGTAGCATCATTAGTTTCGGCCTTTGAACCTTACAAATTTGAGCGATTCAAATTTGTATTCGAACATTCATTTGATCTTATCTTGCAAATCGTACCACCTTTTCAATTGATTCCTTTTACCCCTAAACACTCATGTCATATATTTTTGTACGTAACCATCGTACTTCAGTTCAACTTCTCTTGACCTTTTGAATGCAAATTCAATTCATACTTCAATTCGCTATAACTTGCGTTGTAGTGCTCCATTTCAAGAAATTCTTTCTACAAATAAATTCTTATGTCTTATACTATTTGTCAAACAACATTCATGTTGTTCTCCCAATATTTTTTATCATGTCCCATAGTGTATGCAAGTCGAGCTTATATAGCAATAGTTCATCGTCCATTACCTTTTTTGATCTCATTCATGCCCCTTCACTTTACAACACACTTAGGACCTTTTTATTAAACCTTAGTACGTTGTTATTTTGCACCAAGACATGTTTTGTTCTTATGTTCTTTTGGTTCTTCCTTTTTGGCATGAATGTTTATTGAACGCTATTTGTTTACGATAGATTGCTCGGAGTGTGGCGAGTAGAATTATCAGGATTATGAGAGCGACTATCTTCATCAAGTAATACCAGGCAAGTCACTTTGATCATACTATCACCTATGTTTTATGCATTGTAGTTCTACCATCCTATGCCCAATTGCATGCTGCCTAGGTACTTGGAAACTTTAGTCTAGTTGTAGTATCATGTGGTAGGAACACAACAACCCCGACACTTGGCCCCGGGACGACAATTTCTTAATGCTATGCTTGAGTAGACGGGTTATCGGTTGAGAGTATACCACGAGTGATGCGAGATTGATATAATAATCAAGACCGGTTAAGACAAGATTTTCAAGACCTCGGACGCAATGCAACACTGGGTGAAGGACGGTTGATCGGCTCCCTGGAAAACCAAGTGGATGCCCGGGATGCTGGAGAGGCCATGTCATCCTGCGGAAAGCTTCACCCAGGCTCAAAGAGACGGACGGATATTTTCAAGACCCAAGGCTTACCTACACAGCCACAAGTCATTATGGGCTCTGGCTTGGTTGGACAACGCGGCGACTCTGGACAGGCGGTGCTAGCAGATGTAGACGAACGGTAGGAATGGATGGGCACCGACAGGGATTTAGAGGGACCCGTTGAAAGACCATGTTTTGATCATCTGGTCTTCAAACACCCTGAAGTGCGAGGACAAATCCGGAGGCGATCAAATCTTGTGGGGAACGTGTGCAAAACTCTGCAGAGTACTCAAACCTAATCGATTAGCCGTGTCCACGGTCATGGACAACTTGAGCCAAAGGAACTGAAGTTATCTGGATTTCTCAACACCATTATATATATTTGACGAGGGTAATATTGACAACTCGGGTACGAGAACTGGTTGGCGGAACCATCTCGTTAACAACAAACCTTGTAGTAATATTTTGCTTTCAACCCCTCTTGTTGTAGGATAAAACTTGCTTTTCGCTAAAAAACTTATAGCCCCACCTGCCATATATGCATATAGTATAGATGATTACTTTTCACCCCTCTCTTATGTGACTTGCCGGCATATTCAATATGCTGACCTACACAGCTGCAACGTCTTATGTTGCAGATATTTTTCGTCGACGAGTAAGTGTACGATTCAGGGTTACGGTCTACACTCAACTTGCCGTTGGTGTTTATTGGGACTCCACTCCCTTGACTGCTTCCGCTGAGAAATTTAAGGTATATATCAGTTTTACGCTATTTACATGTGATTGCACTTTGATATATACATTGATGTACTGTGTGTGCCAGCATACTGATCCAGGGATGGCACAGATACACAGAGGCTTGACTCGTTTTGAGTCGGGTCGCTACATGTTGATATCGTTCTTGTTGTTGTTTTAGTCATTGTCGTTGTTGTCATCATCGTCGTCGTTATTTTTGTTGTTGCTGTTGTTGTTGTTGTTGTTGTTGTCGTTGCAATCTGTGTTGTCGTAGTTGTCCCTATTGTCGTCGTTGTTGTCATTGTTGTTGTTGTCGTCGTTGTCGTAGTTTTCGTCGTCGTCGTCGTCGTCGTCGTCGTCGTCGTCGTTGTTGTTGTTGTTATTGTTGTTGTGGTTGTCAGTGTTGTTGTTTTTTATGTTGTTGGTCTTGTTGTTGTTGTTGTTGTTGTTTTTCTTGTCGCCCTCTTCGTTGTCGTCTTCGTTGTTTTTTCTGTTGTTGTTGTTCTTCTTCTCGTTGATGTCGTTGTTATCGTTGTTGTCGTTGTTGTTGTCGTCGTCGTTGTCGTGGTCATTGTGGTTGTTGTTGTTGTCGTTATTTTTGTTGTTGTTGTTGTTATTGTTGTTGTTTTTGTTGTTGTAGTAGTAGTTGTTGTTGTTGTTGTTGTTGTTGTTGTTGTCGTTGTTGTCGTTACTGTCGTCATTGTTGTTGTTTTTGTTGTTACCGTGGTTGTCATTGTTGTCATTGTTGTTGATGTTGTCGTTGTTGTTGTTGTTTCCTTAGTTGTCATTGTTCTCATCATTGTCGTTCTTCTCTTCATGGTTATCGTCAATGTCGTCGTCGTCATCGTCGTCGTCGTTGCTGTTGTCGTCGTCGTCGTCGTTTTTGTTGTTGGTGTTGTTATTGTTGTTGTTATCGTCGTTGTTGTTGTTGTCAGTGTTTTTTTTTATGTTCTTGTTGTTGTTGTTGTTGTCGTCGTCGTCGTCTTCGTTGTTTTTGTTGTTGTTGTTGTTGTTGTCGTCGTTGATGTCGTTTTTATCGTTGTTGTCGTTGTTGTTGTTGTCATCGTCGTCGCCATCATCATTGTTGTTGTTGTTGTTGTTGTTGTTGTTGTTGTTGTTCTTATTCTTGTTGTTGTTGCAGCTGTTGCTTCTGTTGTTGTTGTTGTTGTTGTTG
>NC_058521.1:283056671-283079171 GCF_904849725.1 Hordeum vulgare subsp. vulgare | reverse complement strand
ATTACACTGTCTTTCGGCAAGGGACATGCTCGCCGGACAGAAGTTCAGGAAGACAAAAAGCGGGACGACCCCCGGCACAACCCAGGTTGGTTTCTCCTAGACCAGCACTACACGGAGGAGAATGGGGGTGGAAGACAGGGCGACCCGAGGGGATGAAGAAGCCAGAGCCAGCGATCGCACCTCCTCAAAGACGAGGCGTTGGTGCCGGTTCCTGTAGAGTAACCCCACCGGGCGGAGAGAGGCATGAGTGGGCCTCAGCGCCAGGGCCGGTAGTCAGTTGGAGCTTGGGGAGTCGTACTCCGACCTGGCCCCCGAGATCCTGACGTGCCAAGAGCGCCATTGGCGCCGCTGTCCTCCTGGTCGCTATCGCTCGAGGAGGGACATCCGGCGCCGCTCGAGCTCTCTTCTCAGCAGCCGAGATGCACACGTGAGCACCCGTAAAACTTGACGGATAGCATATTATCCTCCGCTCTCTTGAAGCGGAGAATATGCCCATCCTCGAGGCTTCAGGCGCGGGCGAAGGTTTTCTAGCCCGGCCCGAGCAACAAGGAGCGGCGCTTCGGGTACTCCGCGTGCACTTGCATAGCGGCTTGGGAGCAACCGTACGCCTAGAACCACAAGATTGGGGGCTTGGCGGCCTCCATTGCCCTAGCAAAAGGGCGAGGGAGATACAAATGAACCGCAGGACGCCGTGCAGCTCCACGACGAACTCTAGCGTCGTCCCGTCCGAGTGGCCGCCAAGCATGGGAGAAGACGGAGGTGCTCGATTAGCACTCCACCAGCCCCGGCCACGGCCTCCGCGGCGACCGCGGCTCCTCTCCCCTCCGCCACCACTGACGCTCGAACCTCCCTCCGCAGCTGCACTCCCTGAAGTTGTGGCATGATCCGAGTGGGATCCACTTGCCGCCCTGGCGGCCGATGGTGGCCTCCCACGTCCCCTACCCATGGTTAGGGGCGAGCGCCACCTCGAGCTAGAAAAGATTCTACAGATTCAACCTAGGGGTGGTGGATGTTCCAGGAGCTGATGGATGAGCAAAACCCCCTCATAAACTCCCTAATTTATAGGGCGAGGCGCGGGGTGCGAGCTCCCCTCACTCTAGAAACCGCCGCCCTGCTCGGCCAATCACCCATGATCATGGGCGAACAGGGAACCACCCTACTGCACCAATGCATGTGGGGGGGGGCCTTCCACGACTACAACCATTATGGCCACGAACGCCTCTTGCCTGACCTTTGTTGCGCATGCTCCACGCGTGGTAGTAACGCGTCGGGAGGTGGGGAGGCTACTGTGCGCGCACTTATCCATGTCGCGTGTTTGATGCTCGACGTGGGGAAGGGCCGCCCACAACCACTACTGAAATTCAGAAATTTGCCGTCTGCCAAGGTGGACGGCAAGGGGGGCTACCACGGACGGCAAAGGCTTTGCCGTCGGTCAGCAGACGGCAAAGTAGACGGTAAAAAAAATCCGGTGAAGAGGCTCTTTGCCGTCTGCTTTCACAAAGCGGACGGCAAAGAATCTTTGCCATGAGGGGGCAGACGGCAAAATAAGTGGGACGGCATATATTGCAACGTCCCCGTTAAGTGTTAACGGCAGGCCTCCCCCTTTGCCGTCTGCCTCCCCCCCTTTGCCATGTGGTGGCAGACGGCAAAAATGGGAGAGAGGGGGGGGCAGATTCCCCCCTTTGCCGTCTGCCTCCCCCCCTTTGCCATGTGGGGGCAGACGGCAAAGAGGGGGGAGAGGGGGGGCAGATTCCCCCCTTTGCCGTCTGCCTCCCCCCCTTTGCCATGCGGGGGCAGACGGCAAAGAGGGGAGAGAGGGGGGCAGATTCCCCCCTTTGCCGTCTGCCTCCCCCCCTTTGCCATGTGGGGGAAGACGGCAAAGAGGGTAACCAGCCCCTTTTTTATTTGTTTTTTGTTATATCCAGCATTTTTAACAATAATCAGGATATATATATATATATTTGACATAAATAAATATCTTTCCGTACTCATAACCATATTAAAATAACTCTCATCCATAGTGCATACATATTATGGAAGTTACATCAGTACCAAACCATATATTACACTAGTTTCATCCACGTGCATACAAAGTTTCATATATTCATATACTACAATAGTTTCAATACAACACATGGTACAAGAAATCATCTTCAAGCATTCCATCAACCAAGCTTCCCGTGAAGTGAAGGTAATCTGCAAAATGACAAATAAGAAAGTTAGAAAAATAATACAAGATGAAGTAGTGTATATATAGGTTATTTCGGAGAGAAATTAGCTAATTATAGACCATTTAGGAGCTAACTAAGCTAATTATGTGATTTAGGTCGAACCCTAGCTAACTATAGGAGAAGAGAAAGAGAAGAAGAAGTAAAAGAAGGAGGAGGAGGAGGAGAAGGAGGAGAAGGAGAAGGAAGAGGAGAAGGAGAAGGAAGAGGAGAAGAAGAAGAAAAAGGAGGAGGAGGAGGAGGAGGAGGAGGAGAAGGAGAAGGAAGAGGAGAAGGAGAAGAAGGAGAAGGAGAAGGAAGAGGAGAAGGAGAAGAATGAGAAGAAGAAGGAGAAGAAGAAGGAGAAGGAGCGGGAGCTCCTTCTCCTTCTTCTTCTCCTTCTTCTCCTTCTCCTCTTCCTTCTTCTTATCCTTTTGTCCCCTTCTTCTTCTCCTCCTCCCTCTCCTCCTTCTTCTCCTTTTTCATAAGTATAATTAGCTAATTATGTCATTTCGAGGATAATTAGCTAAGTATAGGTCATTTTTTATTAAATAGGCCATTTTGGAGCTAACTAAGCTAATTATGTCATTTAGGTGGAACCCTAGCTAACTATAGGAGAAGAGAAAGAGAAGAAGAAGTAAAAGAAGGAGGAGGAGAAGGAAGAGGAGAAGAAGAAGAAAAAGGAGGAGGAGGAGGAGGAGGAGAAGGAGAAGGAAGAGGAGAAGGAGAAGAAGGAGAAGAAGGAGAAGAAAAAGGAGAAGGAGCGGGAGCTCCTTCTCCTTCTCCTTCTCCTTCTCCTTCTCCTTCTTCTTCTCCTTCTTCTCCTTCTTCTTCTTATCCTTTTGTCCCCTTCTTCTTCTCCTCCTTCCTCTCCTCCTTCTTCTTCTCCTTTTTCCTCTTCCTTGCTTTCATTTTCCTCTTTTTCTATTCTTGTCCCCTTCTTCGGGATAAATTGGCTAAGAATGCCTTTTTGGAGCTAATTATGTCATTTCGAGGATAATTAGCTAAGTATAGGTCATTTTTTATTAAATAGGCCATTTTGGAGCTAACTAAGCTAATTATGTCATTTAGGTGGAACCCTAGCTAACTATAGGAGAAGAGAAAGAGAAGAAGAAGTAAAAGAAGGAGGAGGAGGAGGAGAAGGAGAAGGAAGAGGAGAAGAAGAACAAAAAGGAGGAGGAGGAGGAGGAGGAGAAGGAGAAGGAAGAGGAGAAGAAGAAGAAGGAGAAGAAGAAGGAGAAAAAGAGGAAGTCCCCTTCTTCTCCTTCTTCTTCTTATCCTTTTGTCCCCTTCTTCTTCTCCTCCTCCCTCTCCTCCTTCTTCTTGGAGCTAACTAAGCTAATTATGTCATTAGATGGAAGTCTAGCTATTTTGCAGCTAACTAAGCTAATTATGTCATTAGATGGAAGTCTAGCTATTTTTTATTAAAACTCTAGAAATAACATACCTAAGTTAGGGTGAAGCACGGTGGCTCTGGCTTGTTTCACCTGGAGAAGGCCGCCCTGGAGAAGGCTCGACTGTAGAAGGGTCGTGCGATGCGTTTCGGGATATATTATGCACCAAACATCGTTTGCAATGTGTAGTTAGCATGAGGACACTCTTAAGATCACTCCACTGAAATGAAACTCACCGTCCCCGCCACGTTAATGACTGGCATCGGCGGAGGGACTTGGCCGTTCTTCTCGCACATAGACTGTACATTTGGTTTCGACAAGTCAAACTTTTTATTTATTAATGAAACGGACATTCAAATGCAAGATTTGAAATAACATGAAGAAGAAACTTACCACGAAGAGCTCGTATATGGCCCTGGTAGACGCTTCATTATGTGCCCTCTCCGCCTCCACCAATGCAGTCGTCCTCTCCTCTAGCTCCCTAATTTCCTTTTCCTTCTCCGCCATAGCCGCCTGCATTGCCGCTCTCTCTTTCTGAATAGCAGCCTGCAACACAACTCATTGTTAGCAATGTAATCATATTGGTTCCAACGCACAACATAATGCGGAAAGATAGTTGAGTCCATTAAACTAACCTCGATGGCGAGCTCGACTGGCCGTGGACTACGTGTTATCTCCGGACAAGAGCTCGTTTGGCGTGCCTTTATCTGCCGGAGAGTGCTAGGACAACGTATAAGGCCGTCTCCAATGGCGAGCGAGCCATGGGGCCTCCCGTTGCCAGCTATCATCACCAGCTCTGGATCAATAGGCCCCTCGCTCGGGTTAAAGTCCTCCCCTTTCCTCGCCTTCCCGTGATCTCTGTACTTCACGAGCTTGTCGTGGGAGGAGATGTTGGTGAAGTTTTCTGGATGCTCGGGGTCAGACTGAGAGAATGCCTTGACCTTCTTGTATGAGGCAGTATGGGCCATCGCATACAGGTCGTACATCTGTGGTGCCTCCGTCTTATTGTGACGCGCCTAAAAGAGAGAGAGCAGAAAATTGTATTCGTAAAGGGCTCAAGATAGCATTAAGAATGAATTACATGAGGCATGAAGCAAACCACATACCCAGTTCTCGCCAAATTGGATTAAGTTGACGCTCCCTTGATGGTGTGGCACGCCAACCATTTTGCCACGCCTCTCCTTGGCGTTGTTGTGGCTGGTCTCCCATGTTTCGGAGCACCACTGGTCCACCAAGGCCTCCCAACAATCCATCTTATCCACACACCATCTCGGGGGCACCTAAGTTAATAAAGAGAAAATTGAGTGCGTAAGAACCAAATCAAGGAAACTAACTACAAAGCCTTAATAATATGTAATTACCTTCATGTAATGCTCCTTCTCCATCTTAGCATCACGGCACTTCGCCTTATCAATCCTAATACGCCGCGTGGCATAGTAGTCTCGAACAGCCTGCACCCGAGCCTCGTGCCGAAAGTTTTGAAGTAGGCGGCGACATTCGGTTTCGATAACCTTTGTCGCGTCGTCCTCGTATCCCTCCTCACACCTGTAGAAGGTCTGCGAACGAGACAACACCGATTAGTACAATAAATAGCTATGGTTAATTTATAATTGTGTGAAAGAGAAATTACCCAAAACTTTCGGATCACCATGTCCGCCCTCGTGTCACACAAAACACCGTCAATCTCCACCTCCGGCGGGGCCGGGGCACCCAAGTAGTGCTCCCAGGTCATCCCTACCTCTCGCTCCCGACCGGGCAACGTAACAAACCCTGGGAAGTTTTGACGGCAGAGAACACCGAGGACGCTGTTGGGCTTGCGGACACCCTTGGCAACAATCCAACCCCTACAGTATGACAAATTGAAGCCAAAACATTAGATATTTGAGAAAACACGAAGGCAAAAGGTTAAATAAGAGTAAATTAACTTACTTGTCCCCATTTTGCCTAATCGACCACCTCTGGTCGGGGGTCGCTGGCACGAGCGGGAGCCCCGAACTACCACGCTGGTAGACGGTATCCCACTGGGTATCCCCCTCACCCAGCTCCTCGTCGCTACCAGCATGGCCAGTTGGCTCAGGCCAGGTATCCCACTGGGTCTCTTGGGACGTACCCTCATCCCTGCTGTGCTCCGCAGTCCTGTGGAAGGAAGCCTCTGGGACACGAGTCTCGTGGGTCAAAGGCTCGTCGACCTGAGGCTCATCGACCCGAGGCTCGTGAACCGGAGACCGTGTAGCCTCCACCTCAGACGAATCCACCCTAGAAGTCCTCCTGTGCTCAGGTGAATCAGCTTGGGGTGGTGGCGGAGACCGTGTAGCCCTACCTCTCCCGCGGCCACGTGTACCTTTAGTACAACATAAATACCAACATGAGTAATAAAATACCAATATGCATACAACATGAGTACAACATAAATACCAACATGAATACAACGTGTACCTTTAGTGCCTCTCGGCTTCGCGGGTGGTCGACCTCCTCTCAAGGGGGCCGCTCCTTGCATAGTAGAGAGCAACACTCTCCGAAGAGGCGAGGCAGGAATGGAAGTACCCATCCCATCACCCGCCGACGAAGAAGCAGCCGCGGCATGCTTTCGACCCTTTCCCACCATCTTTCAACACCTGTCATGACAAAGAGTAAATGAAATTAGTACAACATAAATACCAACATGACTAATAAAAATTGAATACCTAACATGAACTCAAAATTTATATATAGTATAATAGTTGAATACCTGACATGAACTAATAACAATCGTCCTCGTCTATATATGCTTCGGGGTCAATAAATGCATCATGATCATCACTATCATCAATAAATGCATCATCATCATCACTATCTAGAAGAACATGTGGAAGGCCACCATTATGTAATCGGTCAAGAAGTGACAGGTCATCCGCAGCAGTAACCTCTTCTTCTTCCAGCTCTTCCTATTCGGGCTCAGGGGTTAAGACGGATTCACTGTCGCTGACTACTTCAATGTTCTAGGGTGAAGTAGAGCGGTTCTTGAAACGTTTCTTGGACATACGTGTTTCTTGGAAGAATTCTCCTTCATATGTGTCTGGGTTAATGGGAGGTTCGTAATCATCTTCATTGAGGGTAGGTGGTCTAAAATGTGGTGGTACTTCATAAACGACATCCCAACCTTTGAGATTTGGATCAGTTTGGCAGGCCCACGGTAGATAGAAAACTTGTGTCGCCTGTTGAGCCGTAATATAGACATCGGGAACATCTAAGTGGGTGTTTTGGTTGATTTCGACTAGTCCTATATGTTCATGAGTCCTTCTAGTCTCCCTCGGCTCAAACCAATAACATTTGAAGACTACGACGGTCGGTGGGTTTTCACAATAGAATAGAAGTTCATAAATTGCTTCAACCCTTCCATAATACTCGGTGTCTCCTTCGCCGATAGCAGAGACAGAACAATTTGTAGTCTTTAGGTCGGGCATAGATAGCTCTTTGCCAAAGGTACGAAAGTGATACCCGTTGATGTTGTATTTGTCAAATGAACGGACCTTATAGTCAAAACCATTAGCGACTTGTCTCAACTCGGTGTCCATAGACTCTGCATCAGCCTACAAGTTTAATACGAAAGAATGGATGCATCAGCCGCAAATTAGACCAATAAGTCAAATGGGCCCTTAATGGTAATTAATTACCCTTTGTTTGAACCAAGAGATGAAACCAGGATAGTCGCCTCCATGCTTTGTGAGAAGCTCATACTCTTCGACGGAATCCTTTTCGATGACCGCTCCATCCGAGAATTCGGCGACGTATCGACTATATCAAATATCCGGGAATAAGAGTGGTTCAAAGCAATTAGAAGTTGCGGAACAATATATTACCGAGAACTTACTCGATGTACGGCCGCACTTCTGTTACATTGGTGAAGATATACAATGAAATGGTCCGCCATTCTTCGACATCCAACGATTTCCCTTTCGAAGCACCGGATGGTGCGAGCTTACCTTTGAATAGGCTGAGGTTGGATCGAACTTTTTCTCGATCGCCATCATTGTACCGAGGCTTCGGGTTATGCAAATGATAATTTTTGGCTTCGTAGTGTGCTGTCACAAAGTTTGCCGCCTCCTCAGTAATGAATGCCTCGGCCATCGATGCTTCAATTCTACGTTTATTTTTACACTTAGCTCGAAGCGTCTTCTGCATCCTCTCAGTTGAGTAGCACCATCGATTTTGAACGGGCCCCCCCATTCTTGCCTCGGTCGGGAGATGCAAAATCAAATGTTGCATTGGATTAAAGAAGCCCGGTGGAAAGATCTTTTCTAATTTGCAGACCAACTCCGGCGCCAACTCTTCCATTTCATCTAGCACGCCACGCGATAGTTCTTTCGCACAAAGAGAACGGAAGAAATAGCTCAGCTCTGCCAGTACTAGCCATTCATCCTCAGGGATAAAGCCACGCAACATCACCGGCATTACCCGCTCAATCCATATGTGCCAATCATGACTCTTGAGCCCAAATATTTTCAATTTCTCAAGACTCGCTCCCCTCTTTAGATTCGCAGCATACCCATCGGGGAACATCAACCGCATTTTCACCCACAATAGCATTTCCCTCATAGCTGGCCTTTCAAGATTGAACCATGCCTTTGGCTTCGCTATGCTTTGCTTTCCTTTCCGTTGTCGCAAGTTTTGCAACGGTCTATCACATAGAGCCTCCAAGTCGATTCTAGCCTTAGGATTATCTTTTGACTTCCCCTCTATGCCGAACAATGTACCAAAAATGGCCTCCACAATATTATTTTCAGTGTGCATCACGTCAATGTTGTGTGGGCAAAGGAGGTCTTTGAAGTAAGGGAGATCCCATAAGCATGACTTGTGAGTCCAGGCGTGTTCCGTATTATACCCTTTGAAGTATCCTGGACGCAAAGGATCGGGCTCGAGAGCGTTTAACTGATCAAGGTCTGTTGGCCTGTCAACGCAGCTGGTGCAGTGTTTTTGACAACTCTACCCTTGATGAAATTCTTCTTGTCTTTTCTGAACTTATGGTCAGGATCCAGGAATTTTCTATGCATGTCGAAGCAAGAATACTTGCGACCAGCCTGCAGCCAACGGAACTGAAGAGCTGCCTTACATGTGGTGCACGGGAACCTTCCATGCACACATCAGCCAGCGAATAGCGAACGCCGGATAATCATGCGTCGAGTACATGTACCACACATGCATTTTGAAATTTGTTTTGGTAGCCGCGTCGTAGGTCTTGATCCCATTATCCCAGGCTTCTTGCAACTCATCCTTAAGCGGCTGCATGTACACATTCATATTCTTCCCCGGATAGTTGGGCCCTGGAATTATCAACGTCAGGAAAATGTTCTTTCTTTTCATAATCTCTCCGGGTGGCAAATTTAGTGGAATGACAAATACAGGCCAACAACTGTATTGTGCTGCCGTCATACCATACACATTGAACCCATCCGTGCTGATGGCAACTCTAGGTTGCCTTGGATCTTCCGATTTATCCTTATGTAATGCATCAAAGTGCCTCCACGCAAAACCATCTGAAGTGTGTACCAGCATCTTGTTCCCATCCGCATCTAGTTCGGTTCTTTTGCCCAATTTGTGCCATGTCATCTGTCTGGCCGTCTCTTCGACCATGAAAAGACGTTGAAGTCTTGGTACGATTGGCAGATATCGAAGAACACTAGTGGGGATTTTGGTCTGATTCTTTTCACCCATGCCGTTGTCTACCACAATATACATGGAAGAATTGCAAATGGGGCAATAGTTCAACGCCGCATACTCAAGCCTAAATAAGGCACATCCATTCTCACAGGCATGTATCTTCTCATAGGGCATCTTTAGTACACGGAGGATTTTCTCTGACTGGTACAGGTTTGCAGGCAGTACATGGCCTTTGGTTAGAAAGCGTCCAAATATCGTCATCATCGCGTCGTAGCATTCTCTGCCTAGGTTGAATTGAGCCTTCAGAGCCATTACTTGCGCGATGGCATCCAGCTGAAAAAGCTCAGTCTGCTCGTGGAGAGGACGTTTTGAAGACTCCAATATTTCATAGAAGGCCTTTGCAGATTCCTCCATCTCATCGTCCGAATCCCGAGCATCATCAAAGTCTTGCACCATGTCTTCAATCCCGGTACCATGCTCGTCGGTGCGACGACGAATCACCTCAAGTCTGGCACGTTGGTCAGACTCAGCATGAAAAGTCCACACCGTATAATTAGGCGTAAAACCCCACTTCTGCAAGTGTTTACCCATTTCAAACTCGGTCTGCTTTTTCCAGTTGTCGCAGTTGGGACAGGGGCACCATGTTTTTTGCTGGCCATTTGCAAATGCGGCTCTCACAAACCCCCTGGTTTTTGTTAACCATTCATGGGTCATGTCTTTCTGACTAGGGTGACCAGTGTACATCCAAGCACGATCACTCATGTTGCCTAGCTACCTATGGGGGCACAAGAAATAAATACATAATTCATCATCTATATTCATACGCTAATCAAGTTTGTCTGTTTTATTACGTCCATGCAACCTACACGCTAATAGGTAAAGATAGGTCCTAATCCCACCCGAGTATGTGTAGACTGGGTTCGTTTTCCCATGCTCTGCTCCAGATGCGACGCACAATTTCGGCAGCACCTCCCCGCTGTTCTCCTGATACACGTCTCGGCAATAAGCAGAGAGGATGTGTACCCGGAAAACAGGGGAGGCACTGACGAAATTCCGCATCGAATCCGGAGCACAGCATACGGGAAAACAAACCCAATCTACACATACTCGGGCTGTCCATGGATAATGTTGGACAATTCGAAAGGATGGCGGTTATAAATATTCAAAGAAATGCATATTTATAGATGTCTCCCTTTCGAACGTGAGACGCATACTGGTCACGCATACTCATGATTGAAGAAACCTATAGCTAGCAAGTTTCATCGGCACGAAGACCGGGACAGAGCAAATTAAGGGGGTAGGAGGAGAAGTCATTTGTGCTCACCAACAAACGCAAGGGCGGAGCTCGTCCAACGCACGTGGAGGTCGTCGAACAACTGCACATTGAAATTCACCCGATCAACACAAATACGATGTTTTTATAATTAACATGATCGGAAAATATGTGACCTAACTCATAATTTTCAAAACTATGACCCCGTGGGCCTCTGGAAGGCCGAAAAGCACCTTCTCGTTCAAAAGAAGGCAGAAGAGGTGTCGGGGGTCGGGGCTTAGTGGCGTCGGGAGTCAGTGCGGTCGAGGGTCGGTGGCATCGGGGGTCGGGGGGTTAGTGGCGTCGGTTGTGGGGGGTTAGTGGCGTCGGGGGTCCAGGGTCAGTGGCGTCGGGGGTCCAGGGTCAGTGACGTCGGGTGTCAGTGGCGTCGGGGGTCGGGGGTTGGTGTCGTCGAGCGTCGGGGGTCGGGAGTGGTGGGCTGAAGGGCTGGGTCGGGGGCAGTGGCGTCGGGGGTCGAGGGTCAGTGGCGTCGGGGGTCAGTGGCGTCGGGGGTCGGGGGTCGGGGGTCAGTGGCGTCGGAGGTCGATGGTCGGGGGTCAGTGGCGTCGGGCGTCAGGGGTCGGGGGTCGAGGGTCAGTTTCGGGTGCCGGGGTTCCCTTTTCCTCTTCTTTCTTCTTCTCCTCTCTCCTCTTTTTCTTCTTTTTCTTCTTCTTCTTCTTCTTCTTCTTCTTTTTTCTCCTCCTACTCCCCCTCCTCTTTTTCTCCTTCTATTCTTTTTCTTCTTCTTCTTCTTCTTCTTCTTCTTCTTCTTCTTCTTTCTCCTCCTCTTTCTCCTCCTCCTCCTCTCCTCTTCTTCTTCTTCTTCTTCTTCTTCTTCTTCTTTTTTCTCCTCCTCCTCCTCCTCCTCTTCTTCTTCTTCTTCTTCTTCTTCTTCTCCTGCTTTTTTTCCTTCTGCTTTTTTTCTTCTAACCTAACTAACTAACCTAATTAGCCTAATAATCTAACAAAATAAACTAACTAAATTACCCTATATATAATAAAAAAACTAACCTAATAAACTAACTAAAGTAATTAACTTTTTTAAAAAGAAAAACAACAAAAACTCACCGGCAGGGGGCGGCGGCAGGGGGCGGCGGCGGCACGGGGGCGCGCGGCTGGGGGCTCGCCGCAGGGGGCGTCGGCGGCAGGGGGCGGCGGCGGCAGGGGGCGGCGCGCGGCAGGGGGCGGCGGCAAGGGCGGCGACGGCAGGGGGCGGCGCGCGGCAGGGGGCAGGGGGTGGGTCGCCGCGGGGAGGGGGTCGCCGGGGGGGTGGGCTCGCAGGGGGGGTAGGCTCGCCGCGGGGAGGGGATCTCGCCGGCAGGGCGTCGCCGCCGTGGAGAGAGAGAGTGGTCGGGGTGAGAGAGAGAGAGACAGTGAGCGAGGTGGGGGGTAACGGCCGTTATAGGGAGGCGCCTTTGCCGTCCGCCCCCCGACGGCAAAGGGACGTAAGGCAGACGGCAAAGGGCCGCGGACGGCAAAGACCCCCGGATTTCGGACACGGCAGGCATGGGGCCCACGCGTCCCCTTTGTCGTCTGCTTGCAGACGGCAAAGGACCCACACATGGCAAATAGTATTTTTGCCATGTGTCAGTTCTTTGCCATCTGTATTGTGTCAACTGATGGCAAAGAGGTTCTTTGCCGTCAGCCAGCAGACGGTAAAGAATTGGCTGACGGCAAATTTCTGGATTCCAGTAGTGAACGGCTCTAGAGCTACACAGTACCCTGCTGAGGAAGGCCATGCACTACTTTGGGC
Source organism: Hordeum vulgare subsp. vulgare (assembly GCF_904849725.1). NCBI lineage: Eukaryota > Viridiplantae > Streptophyta > Magnoliopsida > Poales > Poaceae > Hordeum > Hordeum vulgare. The sequence goes on along the minus strand of NC_058521.1, from coordinate 283,066,868 downwards.
CTAGTCCAGCAACGCCCCGCATGCGATCGTGGCCCAGGCCCCGGGGCTCCTGTCGGTGCACTAGAGACTGGGGTCCCTTGTGCCACAGACTTGTGCACGGGCATCGGCGATGCCCCTGATGGCAGTGTACCGGAAAGAGCAGTCGAAAGGCAGTCCAAGTCCCGCCAAGGCCATGCCCTTCTGTCACTGCAAGGGGCGTGGAATACAAGGGCTCTAGACGCAAGGCCCCGGCAAGCCCTCCTTGCGAGGAAGGTTCCCAAGGCCCCGTCAAGTCCGCTTCGCCGGGAAAACGACCTGAAGAATAGCAAAACCACGACAAGTTTCCCTTGCCGGGAAGGCTCGGATAGACCGGCGAGGTCCCACCGGCAAGCTCCCCTTGCCGAGAAAGTGTTCAAGGCCCCCGCAAGCCCTCCTTGTCGGGGAGGTGACCAAGTCACCCGATGGAGGCTCTAGGCCAGCAAGCCCCTGTTCGCTCGCCACGTGTCCCCATCAGTTTCTACCACAATCCGACCAGTCCAACACATCCCTCGTGTGCCATCAGAAGGTCCCGGAGTCGATGCACTTCGGTAGGTGTCACAACCATCTTGCGGTAGGTCAGGGGTCAGACAAGACATTTACTGCCCCTCACACCACCAACGAAGTAGAGCGGTGAACACTGTTCCATGTGCATCCCGTGAGCACACTGTTGGTGACCCCTTTGCCTATAAAAGGAGGCTCAAAGCTCATTCTTAGGGGTTGAACTTTTTGGGGATCAGAGACTCCCTAATCACCTACTAAGTTACTGTAGCAAAACCACCCTACAGTAAGCAAGCAATACAAACTATGCAGGAGTAGGGTTTTACGCGTCAAGCAGCCCGAACCTGGTTGAAAAGGACCTTGCCGGTGTTGATTGCTAGTTCCACTCTCGATGCCATACCTCTCTCTCCCTGCCAAACGATCAAGGAACACCTCGAGTTTCCCATAGGTGTTGGTTTACGCGACAGGCCGGAAGGGATCCCACATCGGCCAATTTTAAAGGGGGACAGGGGAACATGCGCCCCTGCCCAAAGGTGGTCTTCGCGTGCAAAGTACTTGCCCGCACTGCAGGGATGGCCCCGAGGATGACGTTTGCCCTACTGGCGGGCGGTGCGGCTTCGTTGCACCAGAAGGAAAACCTTTGGAAGATGCCTTTGGAACCCTCGTACACTCCCACATCCTTTGTAGTAAAGGGAAAACTGCCTCGTCATGCCATCTGCTGCTCGCGTATCCTTTCCTAGGGTCACCCTTGACTCCTGAGGCCCGGCCTTGCCTCGGAATGTATGCCGCTTCGGAGGGGTCTTGACGAGGTCCCCGGCGGGTCCTGATGTTGCTTCTCCTCGCGAGGCTTGGCCTCTCGCAAGGGCCTTCCCGGGTGATGTCACACCAGTTGATGTTGGGTTGGTGAAGCGGGCCGTCCATGGGCCGCTGGCAGGCAGGTCTGGGAAACCCCATTCCCAGAATGCCGACAGTAGCCCCCGGGACCAAGGCGCGCATGGGTTGGCTTCTTGGCGGAGGCTTGAGGGTGGCCCAAAGCGTCGCGGGCCCTAAACACCTGCGGGCCGGGCCTTTAAAACGGCGAGCCCGACCTCTCCACGCATCATCTCCTAACCTGCGTCTATCGACCGTCTCCACCCCGATTCATTCCGCTGCCGGCTATTCCTTCTATCTATCCAGCCGCTGGTTCTTCCTCTGACCCACGTGCATCACATCATTGCTGCCTTGTTCTCTCCGTCATGCCTCAGAAAGGGGGGAAATGTGGAGGCTCGTGGGGCCCGACCGTCCCGGCAGCGCCCTGGCCCACGGTGGAACGGTCAATGGTGGTGAACCTCGAGGGGTTGAAGAAGGTTCAGTTGGTAGTTGTTGTCGACTCAATGAGTGGTGGGCCACCCAGATCTGGCTGGATTCATGGCCTCGGAGGGAGAGGGTGTCCCCCGCGGTTCCTCTTCATTTCCACGCCCTCATTTCTGGTGTACTGACGCCATTCTCGGGCTTCATCAATGTAGTGCTTTCGCATTACCAGATCCATGCGCTCCACCTTGAGCCCCGTTCTTTGCTCCCCCTCTCTGCCTTTGCGTTCTTGTGTGAGGCTTTTGTTGGCGTTACTCCTTGTGTGCCATTGCTCCTCCATTTCTCCTCCCTTGAGTTGATCTCCGAGGTGCAGTGCTCCGGGTGCGCGTCCTTGAGAACTGGTGATGCAACAACCCCCGGGGTCCTATAGGCTGACCTCCTCCCCGAAGCGGAAGGGTTCCGCGGCAGTGGGTGCAGGTTGAGGCTACCGAGGCCGGAGCTCTGTTCCAACCTCCATCGACACCCGCGTCACCGAACCGGGGGTGGAAGCGAGAAGAGCTTAGTGACCCCTAGTTCGCGCCGGTATTGATCCGGCTGGAAAAGCTGAGGTGTGCGGGGGTGAGCATGGTGCTTGAGTTTATCTGTCGTCGAATTGCTCCCCTCCAGCGCCACACCCGCCCCATGTGGGCCTACACAGGGCCCAGCGATTCGATGATGGCCCAAGTCGTCCACTTTTCCCCTCATGTCTTGCGTGAGCTACTTCGCTGGCTGACCGGCGACAATCCTGACGAGCTTCCCCGAACGGTCTGCCGCTATACAGCTTCAAGCCCCCGGGAGCTCTTGTCGTGGAGATGCCGCTCTTTGATGAATGGGGGCTCCTTACTGAGGGGGAAAGGCGTTCCCCAGATGCCGCGGCCTGCTACTGCAACAAAAGACCTTCCAATGGCGCCAAAAATAGGTATGTCGACGGCACTAGGAATCCTTCTGCTATGGCTACGCCTTAAGGGACTTCCTAGGCAAATATGCAAAGGATTTCCCCCGTGGACTTGGAGCCTTGCGTTGGTGTTCCCTCAAATCGGAAAGGGTGATGTAGTGCAGCGATGGTAAGTATTTCCCTCAGTTTGAGAACAAAGGTATCGATCCAGTGAAGGAGTATCACAAGAGCGTGCACAAACACAAAGAACATGCTCCCAACGCTATGAAGAGGTTGTCAATCCCTTATAGATTGTTCGCCAAGTGAGAACTGAAAGCAACAAATTACAAAGCAAAGTAAAAGCGGAGGTGTAAACGATAGATGTGTATAGACCCGGGGGCCGTAGTGTTTACTAGTGGCTTCTCTCATGCAAGCAAGTAGACGGTGGGTGAACAAATTACTGTCGACCAATAGATATAATCGTGCAAAATCGTGACATCATCTATGGCAATGATTATATCTATAGGCATCACGTCCAAAACAAGTAGACCGATACTTTCTGCATCTACTACTATTACTCCACACGTCGACCGCTATCCAGCATGCATCTAGTGTATTAAGTCCAAAACAACAGAGTAACGCCTTAAGCAATATGACATGATGTAGATGGACAATCTCATATCAACGACAGATCCCACCTTGTTACCCTTGATGGCAACCACTCAATGTGTGCCTCGCTGCCCCTACTGTCACCGGGAAAGGTCACCACATGGTAAGAACCCAAAACATGGCACTTCTCACATTGCAAGAATCATAGATCTCGTTGGCCAAACAAAACCGAAGACTCGGAGAGACTTACAAGGATATCAAATCATGCATATAAGAAATCAGCAAAGACTCAAATATATATCATAGATAATCTGATCACAAATCCACAATTCATCGGATCTCGACAAACACACCGCCAAAGAAGATTACATCGGATACATCTCCATGAAGATCATGGAGAACTTTGTATTGAAGATCCAAGAGAGAGAAGAAGCCATCTAGCTACTAACTACGGACCCGTAGGTCTGAAGTGAACTACTCGCGAGTCAATGGAGGGGCGATGATGATGATGAAGAAGCCTCCAACTCCAAAGTCCCCTCCGACACGGCGCCGGGAAGGGTCTCCAGATGAGATCTCGCAGAAACGGAAGTTCGCGGCGGTGGAAAAGTATTTTTGAGGCTCCCCTGATTTTTTTCTGTATTTTAGGGAATATATAGGCCAAAGATCTAGGTCAGGGGGGCGCCAGGGAGGCCAAAAACCCTGCCACCGCCAACTCCACCCAGGTGGCGGAGTGGGGGCTTATGGGCTCCCTGCAGCCCTCCTGGCTTGGACCACAGGCCCCCTGATCTTCTTCCGTTCGGGAAAAAATCATTTCGGGGATTTTATTCCGTTTGGACTATGTTCCAAAATCAGATCTGAAAAGAGCCAAAAACACAGTAAAACAGGAACTAGCACTTGGCACCGAATTAATAAGTTAGTCCCAAAAAAGATATAAAAGGTACATAAAACATCCAAAGATGACAAGATAACAGCATGAAGCCATCAAAAATTATAGATACGTTTGAGACGCATCAAGCATCCCCAAGCTTAACTCCTGCTCGTCCTCGAGTAGGGAAGTGATAAAGAATGAATTTTTGATGCTTTCATGCTACCTAGCATTGATGTCCTTTCTAACTCCTTTTATGTGACGTGAATGTTCAGATCCATTTGATTCAAAACAATAGTTTGCTATTGACGTGGAAACAATAATAATTCAAGCAAACTAGCAAGGTAATCATGAACTTTCAAAATAACAAGGCCAAAGGAAAGTTATCCCTACAAAAGCATATAGTCTGGGTATGCTCTATCATCATTGCACAACGAATTTAAATCATGCACAACCCCGGTATTGGCCAAGTAATTGTTTGATACCTTTGACTTCTCAAACCTTTACAACTCTCACGCAATACATGAGCGTGAGCCATTGTTATAACACTATAGATGGTGTGGAGTGTGGTGGAGGTTGCAAGACAAAAAAGGAGAAGATAGTCACATTAACTAGGCATATTAATGAGCTGTGGAGATGCTGATCAATAGATATCAATGTGAATGAGTAGGGATTGCCATACCAATGTTGCACTAGAGCTAAGAGTAAGTGAAAGCTCTTAAAGAAAACTAGTGGGTGTGCATCGAACTTGCTTGCTCACGAAGACCTAAGGCAATTTTGAGGAACCTTATCATTGGAATATACAAGCCAAGTTATCTAATGAAGATTTCCCACTAGTTATATGGTGGTGACAAAATGAGAGACTCTCAATCATGAAGATCATGGTGCTTAATATGCACAAGTGTGGAAAAATGGTAGCATTGTCCCTTCTCTCTTTTTCTCTCTTTTTTTTTATTTTTTTGGTGGGCTCTTTGGCCTCTTTTTTTGGTGGGCTTCTTTGGCCTCTTTTAATTCCTCACATGGGACAATGCTCCATTAATGATGATCATCACACTTTCAACTCGAAACTTAGAGCAACAATGACTCTATATGGAATGCCTTCTGTAGTGTACCGTGACAATGATCTAGCATGGCATAGACATTAATGGAAACATCATGCTAGCTATCTTACGATCATGCAATGGAAATGTAGACGTGGTGTCACATGTCATGGTGGTAGTTGCATGGCGATATATCCCGGAATGACTTTGAAAAAGCCATAGTTGGTAGGTATTGTTGCTGTTTTGAGGGAGGCTAATGGTGGGTTTTGTGCACCGGCGAAAGTTGCACGACACTAAGAAGATAGTGATGGTGGCAGGTGAAAGTGCATCTAAACCATGGACTCAACATTAGTCATGAAGAACGCATATACTTGTTGCAAAAGTTTTATTAGTAATCGAAACAAAGCATTCAACGCATACTCCTAGGGGAAGGGTTGGTAGGTATAAACCATCGAGCGATCCCGACCGCCACGCAAAGGATGATAATCAATAGACTAATCATGCTCAGATTTCATCACATAGCGGTTCACCATACGTGCATGCTACGGGAATCACTAACTTCAACACAAGTATTTCTAGATCCACAACACTTTACTAGCATGACTTCAATATTACCGAAACCACAACTCAAAACTAATTGAGATGAATCAAACTTCTATAACTATTCAATGCACATGAAGGTGGAAGTTTTCTTATCCCTTTGGATAACTACCCCTTTTGAGACTACTTTCAAAGCATAAATCAACTAGCAAGCCACGCACCGCGGTGCTCTAAAAGATATAAGTGAAGCACATAGAGCAAAAGTATCCAGCTCAAAAGATATAACTGAAGCACATGTGAGCTGAATTGTCTACCAAACGATATAAGTGAAGCTCGACAAAATCACGGTGAGTGCATGTCTCTCTCTCTAGGTGTGCAGCAAGGATGATTGTGACACAACAAAAATAAAAGACTCCTACGATACAAGACGCTCCGAGCAAAAACACATAACATGTGGTGAATAAAAATATAGCCGCAAGTAACGTTACCGATGGATTGAAGACGAGAGAGGGGATGCCTTCCCGGGGCATCCCCAAGCTTAGGCTTTTACGGCATACTTGAATCTCTTGTGGTGCCATGGGAATCCCCAAGCTTGAGCTCTTGCCACTCTTTACCTCTTTGTCCATAAGAACTTCACCCAAAACTTGCAAACTTCACAACACGAAACTTAAACACAAACTCGTGATAACATTAGTATGAGAAAGCAAACCACCACTTCCTTAGGTACTGTAGAAAAGTTAAATTCTACTTGTGCTGATGTTGGGTTAATGTATTTTCAATCTTCCATGGCTAATACCCCCCGATACTATCCATAGTTTCATCAAAATAAGCAACCAACACAACAAAAACAAAATATGTTAAGAGCAGACCACTCTGTAGCAATCTGTATATTTCGTATACTTCTGGTACTTCAAAAATTCTGAACAATTACGACAGTCTGAAGAATTTGCGTAGCAATCAGCAGCAAAAAGAATCAACTCAAAATCTCTTACAAAAAAACAAATAAAATTATTTTCGTGAGCAGAAAGTTTCTGTCTTTTCCAGCATGACCAAATGATCAGCCCCAAGACTAAACATAACGGCTTTGCTTGGCACAAACGCAAAAAAGAAACACAAAAAACACAATCATAACAGAATTATGAAAGTGTGTAAAAGACAAAACAGAAAGAAAAAGGGTAGATTCGTTGGGTTGCCTCCCAACAAGCGCTATTGTTTAACGCCCTTAGCTAGGCATTCAATGATGCTCTCATAAAAGACAAGAATTGAAGCATAACGAGAGCATCCTAAAGCATGTGAAAATCACATCTAAGTCTAACATACTTACTATGCATAGGCATTTTATAGGAAAAAAGATTGTCGAGACAATCAATATTTACCAAAAGGAAGGAAGAAGAAAGAGACAAGAGCAAGCTCAACATCACGAGAGGTGATTCGGTAACATGAAAGTTTCTACCAACATATTTTCCTCTCTCATAGCAATTACATGTGGGATCATATTCAAATTCAACAATATAGCTATCCCATATGATATTCTTTTCATGATCCACATGCATGCAAAGTTGACGCTCTTCAAAAATAGTGGGATTATAATCAAATAAAGTCATGACTTTTCCAATCCCACTTTCAGTATTGCTGCAAGTATCATATTCATCATGAGGTTTGAACAAATTTTCAAGATCATAAGAAAGATCATCACCCCAATCATGATTATTGCAACAAGTAGTGGACAAAGCAAAACTAGCATCCCCAAGATTAGGGTTTTGCATATTTTTAGCATGATTATCACTAATAAAATTTCTAGTGAAACCATTCCAATCATGCTTTTCATCCAAGGAGCCCTCGTGAATCTCTTCATAAATTTCTTTCTCACAGTTTTGAGATTCACGCATCTCAAGCAAAACTCCATAAAGATAGTCAAGTGCACTCAATTCACTAGCAATTCGTTCCACATAAGTGGGTCTCTTAAAGAGATTAGCTCGTGGATGAGGATCCATATTAATAGATTTTCAGCAAGCGAAGAATCAAGCATAATGAGGGCACAAGGCACACAAGCGAACAGGAAGCAAGCGAGAGAAAAGGGCGAGTGAAAAGGCAAACGAAAAAGGCAAACGAGAAAGGCAAAAGAAAATGGCAAAGGTGAAGTGGGGGAGAGGAAAACGAGAGGCAACTGCTAAAAAAGTAAATGCAAGAGATGAGTCTGTGAGACCTACTTGGATAGATCTCTCCTCCTCGACAACGGCACCAGAAATACTTATGCTACTGCAACAAAAGACCTTCCAATGGCGCCAGAAATAGGTATGTCGACGGCACCACTCTGCTACGGCTACGCGTTAATTGACTTCCTAGGCACATATGCAAAGGATTTCCCCCGTGGCCCTCGAGCCTTGCGTTGGTGTCCCCTCGAAGCGGAAAGGGTGATGTAGCCGACAGATGGTAAGTATTTCCTCCAGTTTGAGAACCAAGGTATCGATCCAGTGAAGGAGTATCACAAGAGCCTGCACAAACACAAAGAACCTGCTCCCAACGCTATGAAGGGGTTGTCAATCCCTTATAGATTGTTCGCCATGTGAGAACTGAAAGCAACAAAGTAACAAAGCAAAGTAAAAGCGGAGGTGTAAACGATAGATGTGAATAGACCGGGGGGCCGTATTTTTTACTAGTGGCTTCTCTCATGAAAGCAAGTAGACGGTGGGTGAACAAATTACTTTCGAGCAATTGATAGAACCGCGCAAAGTCATGACGTCATCTATTGCAATGATTATATCTATAGGCATCACGTCCAAAACAAGTAGACCGATACTTTCTGCATATACTACTATTACTCCACACGTCGACCGCTATCTAGCATGCATCTAGTGTATGAAGTCCAAAAGAACAGACTAACGCCTTAAGCAAGATGACATGATGTAGATGGACAATCTCATATCAACGACAGAGCCCACCTTGTTACCCTTGATGGCAACCACTCAATGTGTGCCTTGCTGGCCCTACTGTCACTGGGAAAGGTCACCACATGGTAAGAACCCAAAACCAAGCACTTCTCCCATTGCAAGAATCATAGATCTAGTTGGCCAAACAAAACCCAAGACTCGGAGAGACTTACAAGGATATCAAATCATGCATATAAGAAATCAGCAAAGACTCAAATATATATCATAGATAATCTGATCACAAATCCACAATTCATCGGATCTCGACAAACACACCGCCAAAGAAGATTACATCGGATAGATCTCCATGAAGATCATGGAGAACTTTGTATTGAAGATCCAAGAGAGAGAAGAAGCCATCTAGCTACTAACTACGGACCCGTAGGTCTGAAGTGAACTACTCGCGAGTCAATGGAGGGGCGATGATGATGATGAAGAAGCCTCCAACTCCAAAGTCCCCTCCGACACGGCGCCGGGAAGGGTCTCCAGATGAGATCTCGCGGAAACGGAAGCTTGCGGCGGCGGAAAAGTATTTTCGAGGCTTCCCAGATTTGTTGCTGTATTTTAGGGAATATATAGGCCAAACATCTAGGTCAGGGGGCGCCAGGGAGGCCACAAGCCATGCCACCGCCGCCTCCCCCCTTGTGGCGGAGTGGGGGCTTGTGGGCTCCCTGCAGCCCTCCTGGCTTGGCCCACAGGCCCCCTGATCTTCTTCCGTTCGGGAAAAATCATTTCGGGGAATTTATTCCGTTTGGACACCGTTCCAAAATCATATCTGAAAAGAGCCAAAAACACAGAAAAAACAGGAACTGGCACTTGGCACTGAATTAATAAGTTAGTCCCAAAAAAGATATAAAAGGTACATAAAACAGCCAAAGATGACAAGGTAACATCATGAAACCATCAAAAATTATAGATATGTTTGAGACGTATCACGCCCCCCGGGGTTCGGCCCCCCAAAGACCTTGGCTGTGCGGTTACCCCCATGACCAAGGTGGGCGGTACGCCGCCGCCCGCCCTCCCGGCTCTAGCTTCGCATCAAGCTTGGATTGGTGGTAGTCATCGGTCGACGGTGGAAAGCGCTGCCCCCACTTCTGAGCCATGCTCGAGGGCCGCCGAGTCCCCCCGCTGGGTCGCCCCTGCTGACTGGAAGAGGAGGTTGCCCGAGGGCGGCCGCCCCTCGGCGCGAGGTCCTGCGGCGAGGAAGAAGTGGATGGCCATTGACGAGTAAGCACCTATGTTCCCCCTCGTCCTCCCTTTATGCGGCTATCTTCTCAACCCTTGTTCTTCAGGTTTCCCTTCGGCGGCCGGGGAGGCGGATGAGCGCCGCCTGCTCCGGAGATCGCCGGGCATCCCGAGGCCTCTTCTCTCTCACTCCACGGGGCTCGTTCTCCTAAGCCTTATGCACATGAACCCCCCGCGGACTTCTTGGGTGGCGGCCTCCGGTACTTCGGTGGGATGCCTATCCCCTCACGTGTGGCCCCTCCTGGGGCC
>NC_058521.1:283039171-283044171 GCF_904849725.1 Hordeum vulgare subsp. vulgare | reverse complement strand
CGACGACAACAACGACGACGACAACAACAACAACAACGACGACAACAACGACATCAACAACGACAACAATGATTACAATGACATGAACGACGACAACAACAACAACAACAACAACAACAAATACAACGATGATGACGATGACGACGACAACAACAAAAACAATAACAAAAACAACAACAACAATAATAATAACAAAAAAACAACAATAACCATAACAACAACAACTACTACAACGATGACGACGACGACGACGACGACCACAACAACAACAACAACAACAACAACAACAACAACAACAACAACAACAACAACAACAAGAACAACAACACCACCACCACCAACAACAACAACCATAAGAACAACAACAACAACAAGGACGAGGACGAGAACAACAACGAGGACGACAACGATGACAACAATGACAATGGCGAGAACAAGGACAACAACGATAACAACAACAACGACGACGACAACAACGACAACAACGACAGTAACGACAACAACGGCAACAACGAAAACAACTACAACAACAACAAAAAAAAACAACGAAGGGGACGATAACGATGATGACGACGACGACGATGATGACGATGATGATGACGACGATGATGGCGACGACGACTACAACAGCAACGACGACAACAACAACCATCAGGACGACGACGACAACGACGACAACAACGACAACGACGAGAACAACAAGAAGAATCATACCAAAAAACAACAATGAAAATGGCGACATGAACGACAACAGTGACAACAACGACAACGACAACAACAACAACAACAACAACAACAACAACAACGAAGACGACGACGACGACGATGACAACAACAACAGCAACAACAACAACGACAACAACATAAATAATAACAACAACTACATCAACAACAACATAAATAACAACAACAACCCCAACATAAATAAGAACAACATCAACAACAACAACAACAACAACAACAAAAACAACAACAACAACAACAACAACAACAACAACAACGAAGACGACGACGACAACAACAACATCAACAATAACAACAACAACAACAACGACAACAACAACAACAACAACAACAACCACGACGTGGACAACAACGACAGAGACGACAAGAACGATAATGAGGAGAACAACGACAACATTGACAATAACAACAACAACGACAAAAACGACGACGACGACGACGACAACAACAACAACAACAACAACAACAACAACAACAACAACGACAAAAACAACAACAACGACAACGACAACAACAATAACAACAACAACAACAACAACAGCAACAACAACAACAACAACAACAACAAAAACAAGAACAACATAAAGAAGCATGACGACGACAACAACCATGACAACAACAACAATAACAACAACAACAACAACAACAACAACAACAAGAACGACAAGAACAACCAAAATTACGACAAGAACAATGGCGACGACGACGACGATGACAACAAGCACAATGAAGACGATGACAACGACGACGACAACAAGAACAACAACAACAACAACAAGAACAATGACGATGACGACGACGATGAAAACAATGACAATGATGAGAACAACAACAACAACAACAACGACAACAACGACAACAATGACAACAAAAAGAACAACAAAAAAAACGAGGACGACGACGATGATGACTACAACAACAAAAACAACAAGAACAACAACAAAAACAAGAACAAAAACAACGAAGACGACAGCAAGAACAACAACAACAACAACAACCACCACCACCACAACAACAACAACTACGACGACGACGACAAGAATGAAGACGATGACGACGATGATGACGATGACGACGATGACGACGAAAACGATGACAACAAAAACAACAACAACAACAACAACAACAACAACAACAACAACGACGACGACGACGATGACGAAGACAACAACGACGAGGATGACAACGATGACGATGACCACCACCACCACCAGCACGAAAACGACGATGACAGTCACAACAACAACAACAACAACAACAACAACAACAACAGCGATGACGACAACGACAACAACAACAACAACAACAACGACGACGAAGACGACGACGATAACAACGACAACAACAACAATAACAACAACGACGACGACAACAGTGAGAACAACGACAAAAGCGACTTGATGTGGACATCGACACCATTGTTACACCCACAACCAAAGCTTCTATACATACTGGACAAGTTACTGGAGCTGGTGCACGCCGATTGAATTACCAGGTACTTCCGTTTCTTGGGAATACTGCTAATGTTCATGAACATATGATGCTGCCTAAGTTAGATACTTTTGTTGTGCTCATGAATGAAGGACCTAGCATGGACAAGAAGGATATCCGTTGGAGCGGGATCAAGCATGGAGAAGAAGGTGCACGCGCTGGAGAGAACAATGGAGCTTCCACTTGTGATTTTCGCACTCTAAAGCCACCATATGGAGAGCATGAAGGCTTTGGACGAAATATTCAAGACGCCACTTATTTTTGGGCCAGGCCCATGTAATTTCGTCCATAGGCTATTATAGGTGTTGCGCCACCTTATTTTTGGGCCAGGCCCATGTAATTTTCAAATACCATAGTATAGGCTATTTTAAAGTCCGTATGTGTGGGGAAACCAAGTTTAGGGCTGTTTTCGAACCCCACCTCCAAGGGTAACGAAATTGCCTCTCTATTGCCTCATATAGACAGCCCTTAGGGCACCGTTTAGACTTGGGTTTTGTTTAGATTACAAGTTTGCCATAGCTGCAACTTCATGTTCTTCGTTTGTGTTCTTCGACCAGACAAAGGCGTCACAGAATCCCACCTTAATAAATAAAGCTTTCCTCTTATATTCGCAATATCTTGATTGCCATCTTGGTTTCTTGCTTGGTCTTCGTTTGCGTGCAGGAAACAGACCTTTGTGGTCAGGTTGATCGTGCTCCGGTGTGATCAATAACCTCTCGGAGTTGGTTTAGCAATTGCTAAGGCGCGACGTCCTCACACGTTCTTAGTCGGATCGTCAAAGTCTACTCCACCAAAACGATACCCGCGATCTCATCGAAAGACAGGGACAACTTCGCCTCTATCACGACAGCAAAGACAACAACGGCGACGACGACAACAACAACAACAACAATAACAACAACAACAACAACAACAACAACAACAACAACAACAACAACAACAACAACAACAACAATGACGACGATGACGACAACGACGACAATGACGAGAACAACAACAACAACGACAACAACAACAACAACAACGACTACAACGACATCAACGACAACAACAACAACCACAACAACAACAAGAAACACAACAACAAAAACAACAACAACAACAACAACAACAACAGCAACAACAACAACAACAACAATAACAACAACCACAACAACAACAACCACAACGAAGACGACGATGACGACGAAGACGACAACAACAACAAAAACAACAACAACCACAACGAAGACGACGATGACGAGGATGACGACAACGACAACAACAACAACAAAAACAACAACAACAACAACAACAACAACAACAACCAAAACAACAACAACAACAACAATAACCATAACAACAACAACAACAACAACAATAAGGACGACGACGACGACAACGATGACAACAATGACAATGGCGAGAACAACGACAACAACGAGAACAACAATAACAACTACGACAACAACATCAACAACTACATCAACCAAAACAACGAAGGCGACGACGACGACGACAAAAACAGAAACAACAACAACAACGACGACGACGACAAGAACAACAACAACAACAACATGGACGATGACGACAATGACAATGACGAAAACAACGACAATGGCAAGAACAACGAGAACAATGAAAACAAAAACAACAAAAACAATGACAACAGCAACAACAACGAAAACAGCGACATCAAGGGCAACAACAACAACAACGACAATAGCGACAACAACGCCAATAACGATATCATCGACAATAATAACAACGAAAACAACAAAGACAACGATACCGACGACAACAATGACAACGACGACAATGACGAGAATAACGAGAAGAACGATAAGAACAACAACAATGACAACAACGACATTAACGACAACAGTGACAACAACGACAACAAAAACAACAACAACGAGAACAACAACAACAACAACAACAACAACAACAACGAAGACGACGACGACAACTACAATAACAGCAACAACAACGTAAACAACAACATAGACAACAAGAACAACAACAACAACGATGACGGCGACGACGACGACAACAACAACAACAACAAAAACAACGACGACAACAACAACAACAACAACAACAACAACAACAGCAACAGCAACAACAACAACAAAAACAACAACAACAACAACAACAACAACAACAACAACAACAAGGACGACGAGGATGACGAGGATGATAACGATGATGACGACGAGAACGACGACCCTGAAAACGACGACGATAGCCACAACTACAACAATTACAACAACAATGACAACAAAAACAACAACAACAACAACAACAACAACAACTACAACAACAACAACTACAACAACAACGAAAATGACAACAAGGATGAAAACAAGGACGAAAACAACGAGATTGATGAGAACAAAGAGAACAACGACAACAACAACAACAACGAAAACAACGACAACAATGAAAAAAGTTATAACAACAAGAACAACAACAACAATGAAGACGACGAGAAAAACAAGAAGAAGGACAAGAACAACAATGACAACAACAATAAAAAACAACAACAATAAAAAGGTCCACAACAACGACGACGACAACAACGACAAGGACAAGAACAACGAGAACAACGGCAACAACAACAACGATAACAGCGACAACAACGACAACAACCTCATCAACGACAACAACAACAGAAAAACAACGATGACGACGACGACAACAACAACAACAACAACAACAAGAACAAGAACAAGAACAAGAAGAAGAAGAACAACAACAACAACGTCAACAACACCCATAACTAA
>NC_058521.1:282996671-283021671 GCF_904849725.1 Hordeum vulgare subsp. vulgare | reverse complement strand
GACAACAACAACAACAATAACAACAACAACGATGACAAGAACAACGACGACGAAGACAACGACGACGGCAAGGACGAGAACAACAACAACGACAACAACAACAATAACAACGATAACAACAACAACAACAACAACAACAGCAACAACGACGACAATGACAACAACGGCAACAACGATATCAACGACACCAACAAGAACACCAAAAATACCAACAAGAACAACAAGAACAACAACAAGAACAACAACATGAACAGCGAAGACGACGACGACAACAACAACAACAACAACAATAGAAACAACAACAACAACAACAACAATAACAACAACAATAGAACAACAACAACAACAAAAACAATAGAAACAACAACAACAACAACAACAACGACGACAACAACAACAACCACGACAACGAAAACGACGATGACGACAATAACAACAGCAACGACAACGACGACGACGATGACGAAAATAACAACGACAATGAAGACGATGATGACGATGACGACGATGACGACGACAATAAAAAACAACAAGAACAACAGAAGTATTAGCTGCAACCAGAACAAGAACAACAAAAACAACAACAACGATGATGACTACGATGACGACGACGACAACGACGGTGACTACGATGACGACGACGACAACGATGATAACAACGACAATGACGAGAACAACGCCAACACCGACAATAACAACAACAACGACAACAACAACAACAACAATGACAACAACGACAACAACAACAACAACAACAACAACAACAACAACAACAACAACAACAACGATGATGACGACGATGACGATGACGATGACGACGACGACGACAACAACAACAACAATAACAACAAAAACAACAACGAAAACAATAACAACAACAATAAGGACGATGACGACGTCGATGGCGACCACGAAGAAAATGACGACAGCCACAACAACAACAATTACAACAACAACGACAACAACAACAACAACAACTACAAAAACAACAACAACAACAACAACAACAAGAAAAACAACGACGACGACGACAACAACAATGACGAAAAGAACGACAGTAACAAGAACAATAACAACAACGACAAGAACAACAGAAACAAAAACAAGAACAAGAAGAACAACAACAACGATAAGAGCGACAAGAACAACAAAAGCGCCAGCAGCGACGACCACAACAACAACAACACCAACAATAACAACAACAACAAGAACAACAACAATAACAACCACAAGACAACAACGACGACAACAACAACAACGACGACAACAACGAGAACAATGACAACAACGAAAACTACGACAACCACAACAACACGACAACAAAAACGACGACAAGAACATCGACAACAACAACAACAAAAGAGACAACAACGATAAGGACGACGACAATGACGACAACGACAACAACAACAACAACAACAACAACAACAACAACAACAACAATAACAACGAGACTAGAGATTATAACAACAACAACAACAACAACAACAATGACGACAACGACGAAAACAATAACCACAACGACAGTAGAGACAAGAACGATGAAAACAACAACAACAACAACAAGAACAACAACAACAACAACAACAACAACAACAACAACAACAACAACAACAACAACAACAACAAATACGACGATGACGACGACGACTACGATGACCACAACAACAACAACAACAACAACAACAACAACAACAACAAAAACAACAACAGAAGCAACAACAACAACAACAATAACAACAACAAGAACAACAACAACAACAACAACAACAACAACAACAACAACAACAACAACGAAAAAGACAACAAGAACGACGAGGACCACGACGACGACGACAACAACAACGAGGACAATAGCGATGACGACAACGGCGACGACAACGACGACGAGGACAATAATGATGACGACAACGACGACAACGAAGACGAGGACAATAACGATGAAGACGATGACCACCACGAAGTTGATGACGACAGCCACAACAACAACAACAACAACAACAACAACAACAACAACAACCAAAAAACGACGACAACAACAACAATGATGAAAAGATCTACAATAACGAAAACAACGACAACAACTACAACAACAACAACAACGACAAAAGTGACAACAACAACAACAGAAGCGCCAGCAATGACAACAACAACAACAAAGACAACAAGGAAGACGACGATGACGACGACGACAACAACAAGAACAACAAGAATAAAAACAACAACAAATAACAATAGCAACATGAGAGGCACTCCACCAGAAGCAGGACTATGATTTTGTGTTTCATAGCGTCCCGAACCTAGGTAAACTGTTGTGTTCTATGCTACCCTCACCTTCGAGTTAGTCCTTCATCGTTTCCATCGAGTATCGGGCTAGGTGAGGCTGAGTGAGGAGAGATCGTCGTACACACCCCTGTGTTCGATTCCTTAGGGTTTGCAGAGCCCAAAATCTGAAATTTGGCGCGCCAGGTAGGGGGTGTGTCGAGGTCTCTCCCAAGGTTTGGCTCAACGTAACTAAACGAGCCCATGACGGGGAAACGACGAGTCCGCGCGAAGAGACGGGCTGCCCAAGTGGCGCGAACGGTGCGGGCGGGCCTCGACGCTCAGTTCTATCCTGCCACCTTGACGGTCGACGTCCATGCTGGACAGGCTTACGACGAGCGTCGAGGGTTACCATCTTCACCAACCATGTAGTATCCCCGCGCCACACCGGCCCTTCCACGCATCCGCTGGACTCTTCCCTCGTCAAAGCTTGTCAGCACCCAACGCACAGGCATGACGCGCTGCTGGTGGTGTACGAGCTCCGGCGCGAGCACACTGCACATTAGCGCCGCGTCGGAGCTCGCGCGCGCCACCTCAGGCTCTTCACCGCCAGTGAAGCTCGACCTCGTTCCCGCTCAAACCGTGTCTGTCAGACCATATCTCCAGGGCTTGCAATGGGAGGACTGCGCGGGCGCACCCTAAACCTGCACTTGGGCTCACCCCTACTGGAGATCCGACGGCAGCAGATGGGGGTGCAAGACTCGGCCCCACTGGGAGGGCCTCGCCCAGCGTTACCCGACGCACATCCCATAGTGGGGAGGGAGTACCGGAGGCTTCACTACATCAACCCTCGGGGGCTCACACGGTCCGACGACAACCATATCAGCAAACCTACGAGCCATGGAGGAGACCACACGGACTGTCACTACAACAAGAGGCACGAGCGAGACCCCACGGATAGCCCGAGCACGAACAGGTATGAACAACACCATGGGGGTGATCCCAGGGAGTGGCTTCACGAGGACGCCCAGCACGATGCACTCGCGGGGCACACCTGCTAGTTAGGAGCTGCCCCAGGAAGACGCCTGGGTCTGGGGACCGGGGACCTCTCTCCTTGGACAAGGCAGACGCCTGGGAACTGAACCTCGAACATACGCCCATGTTCCCGGGCCAGGCAATCCCAACCTGGGGGCTGGAGGTGGTATACCCACTAGTAGAAAAATGCCTATCGCTAATATGGCTACTAGTGGCGCACCGTGCATGTGGTGCGCCACTGCTATATAGCAATGGCGCACTAGATAATGGTGCGCCATTAGTACCAATATTACTAATGGCGCACCGACTCTCTGGTGCGCCATTAGTAAGTTAGGCCTGGCCCCCCACCCCTTGCCAAACTTAGTAGTGGCGCACAACAGGAAAGTGCGCCATTACTATTTTTAACTAGTAATGGCGCACCATACCCACGGTGCGCCACTACTAATATTTTTTTTTAATTTTTTTCGAAACTAGTAATGGCGCACCACACCCACGTGCGCCATTAGTAAAAATGTTTATCCATGGCTCATTTCTAATATGTGCGCCATTGGTAACCTGACCCCAGCGGTAGTACCGCTACGCGGAGCGGTACTACCTATCTAACGTGGCTTTGCTAGGGTTTGTAGGGCTGACTCCAGGGGAGCAGAACTACAGCCAGGGGGAGCGGTACTACCTCCAGTGGGAGCGGTACTACCGCCAGGAGCCCATCTAACGTGGCTTTTCTAGGGTTTTCAGGGCTGACTCCAGGGGAGCGGTACTACCGCTGGTGGGAGCGGTACTACCGCTATGAACCCACGTAACGTGGCTTGCTAGGTTTTTAGGGCTGTCTCAAGGGGAGCGGTACTACCGCCAGTGGGAGGAGTACTAGCGCTATGATCCCAACGGTACTACAGCCAGGGCTTGCGGTAGCACCGCTACCAATATTTTTTTTTTAAACTAGTAATGGCGCACCACTCCCTGGTGCGCCATTAGTAACCCTGGTTACCAATGGAGCATGCCTGGGTGCTGCGCCATTCGTAACCTGAGAGCACTAGATATTTTTCCACACACTCACTTTCCCCACATCATTCTCTCCACCTCTACCAATTAACCAATTGTCTCGGCTGCCTCCTCCTCCTCACCTCATTTGCACCATAGATTCACCCAAATTAAGTGGTTAAATTTCCTTTTTTTGATAGGTAAGTAAGGGGAAGATTTCTTTATGTTCTAGATCTACTTTTTTCTCCCTCTCAAATGTACACACTTTGGCCTAGATCTACGTATGTTTGTGGTGTTGCATATGTTTGTGTTTGCAGGTACCGGTATTTGAAATGCGATAGTTGCTAATATTTTTTCAGATTGTTGATTAATTTCGGTTTCGGCTAGAATTTGGCACTATGCATATATTTTTGGTCCTATTTTTAGGCAAAGTCATGCAAAAAAATTTGTTGGTTCTAAAATATCGTTTTGCTCTACCCCGCACGCGACCATGGTCTGCACGATGACCGAAGGCATCGTGAATAGGATTTTGAGATCCGCGAAGGCCGAGATGCTTCAAAAGAATAAGACGGAGATAAGATGCCCGTGTTGAACATGCAAGCTGAAGAGCCTTATGGACTCGGATTCCACAGAGGTGCGTGACCACCTGCTCGTGCATGTTTTCATCGATGGCTATTGGTGGCAAGGTGATGAAGATGATTATGAAGTCGTCCATGGGGGCTGGGCAAGAAATAATGAAAGCAGCAAGACAGCGAGGGCAGGCGACATGATCATGAAGTTGATGCAGGCACAATCATCATGTAGAAGATGCTGGACATGATGATGAGGAAGACGAAGGGCATGATCATGAAGATCAAGATGCCGAAGTAGAGGACGATGGACCATCGATAGGCTCGGTGCAGGACCCTCATATTCTAGAGCTGCTTCTAAAGCAGACGTGTAACGCAAGAGCTGCCGCCCGAGAGAAAGACAAGTTGGATCAACTAGAGATAGACGCGGTTACTCCATTGTATGAAGGATGCAGGCCCCTGGATAGCCGCCTGAAAGTAACGCTCATGGCTCTGGAGATGAAGGTAAAACACAAAATGACCGACAAATGCTTCGACGAGAACATGTCATTCTGGCACAAACGTCTTCCACAGGGGAACAAGTGCCCGTCCAGTTTCGAGGAGGCGAAGAAAATCATTTGTCCTCTCGATTTACCGCACGTGAAATACCTTGTGTGCATGAACGATTGCATGATTTATCGGGACAAGCATGTGGAGTCTACCATATGTCTGATGAGCGGCGTCACTCGATACAAGAACAGGAAGAAAGCTCCTCGAAAAGTGGTGTGGTACTTTCCGATCACTCCTCGTCTGCAGCGGTATTTTGCGGACCCTAAGCAAGCACAGCTCCTGCGTTGGCACGCGGATAGGAAGGAAAAGAAGCGAGAAGATGACGGAAATGATACGAAGATAAATAAAAAAGACAAGATGCTGAGTCACCCTAAGGATGCGAGCTAGTGGCAAACGTTGACCTTCGAACACCCAGAATTTGGGGACGATCCAAGGAACATTATGTTGGGCGCCGGCACTTATGGAGTCAATCCGTTTGGCAGCCAGGGCAGCACACATAGCACCTGGACTGTGTTTGTGTGGATGTACAACCTTCCCCCTTGGATGTGCATGAAGAGGAAGTACATTCACATGAGTATGCTAATTGAAGGGACGAAAGAACTAGGGAACGACATCAATCTGTATCTGGGGCTGCTGAAAGAGGAGCTAGACATGTTGTGGCAAACGCCAGCCAATACATGGGATGCCGCATCGAAACAATATTTCCCTATGAGAGCCGCACTCCTCACGACGGTGCACGACTATCTCTGTTACGGATATGTCGCGGGGCAGGTGGTCCATGGATTTTGTGCATGCGTCAGGTGCATGGAAGACACAACGTATCGCCAGCTGGATAGAGATCCTGGGTCTTTGAAAACCGTGTTCATGGGACATCGAAGGTGACTTCGCGACGATGATGCATGGAGAAAACGCAAGGATCTGTTCGATGGTGAAACCGAACACCGAAGACCCCGACGTACGAGGAGCGGCGAGGAAATAGATGAGCAGTTGAAAAATTGGAAAGAGTTCCCACCGCCGGGAAAGAAGCGAAAGGCGCCAGAGCCGTTGTTGAAGGTATGGAAAGCGAGGTCTGTTTTCTGGGACTTGCCGTACTGGAAGCTCCTCCGTGTGCCTCACGGCCTTGATGTCATGCATATCACGAAGAACGTGTGCGAGAGTCTGCTTGGTACCCTGCTCAACATGCCAGAGAGAACCAGAGATGGGCCGAAAGCAAGGGCAGACTTGTAATCAATGGGCATCAGGGAGGAGCTTCACGCAAAACGCCCTAATGATTATGATGATGGTGATGATGATGATGAGGCGAAGGACACGGAAAGTCGTCACAAAGGCAAAAAGGCTAAGAAGATCGAATATGACTGCCCTCCCGCGTGCTTCACTCTAAGTCCGAAGGAGATCGAGCAGTTTTTCACCTTCCTCGTAGGAGTAAAACTTCCTTACGGTTACGCGGGGAAGACAAGCAGATACTTAGAGTCGGTGAAGCAGAAGTTCGGCAGGATGAAGTGTCATGACTGTCACGTGCTGATGACGCAGATACTTCCAGTTGCAATCAGAGGGATCATGGACACGCACGTCCGTGGAACGCTATTGGGCCTATGCAACTTTTTCGACGTCATCTCTCGGAAGTCGGTTGGCGTGAGGCAACTCAGAAGGCTACAGGAAGAGATCATGGTGATACTATGCGTGCTTGAGATGTACTTCCCGCCCACGTTTTTCGACGTTATGGTGCATCTGCTGGTCCATATCATGGAGGATATCATCCAACTCGGGTCGACGTTCCTGCACAGCTTGATGCCGTTCGAAAGGATGAATGGTGTCATCAAAGGATGCGTTCGCAACAAGGCACGTCCAGATGGAAGCATATCCCAGGGCTTTTCGACAGAAGAGTGCATCTCCTTCTGCATGAATTATCTAGGCATCGAGAACCCCATTGGTCTCCCATGAGTAGGCACCTCGGCAGGCTCGCTGGATGGGGTCACCGCGAGGGTCGCCGTGAAATGCATGTCGACTTCAAGGGTCGACTCGCCGACTTTAAAAGAGCAAACCTAGTCGCGCTACAACACATAGACGTGGTCGATCCTTGGGTGGTAGAGCACAAAACCTTTATTGAGAAGACGTACAATGACTGAAGCCAACAGAGGACAGACGGAGATATAATCAAAGAACACAACTCGTGTTTCACGAGTTGGTTCAAGGACAAGCGTCTGTCATACCCTTTACATGAGGATTCTTCCGAGGAAGAAAAACTCATATTCACCTTGTCACAGGGCACCGAGCATAACCTGATGACCAATGAGGCGTACGATATCAACGGTTACCTATTATACACCGAGGAAAAGGACATGAAGAGCGATTATCAGAACTCTGGGGTAACGATGGAATCCTACACCGATAACGACAAGGACATATACTACGGAAGGATCGAGGAGATCTGGGAGCTGAGCTACGCTGGAGAGAAGGTCCCATGTTCCGTGTCAGATGGGCCAAGGGCGTCCTAAAAGAAGACCGGTATTTCACGACCATGGTTATACACGAATCCAAATCCAAGACCGCGGACGCAAACGTCACCGCGAAAAATGAGCCATGGGTACTGGCTTGCCAAGTGGACCAATGCTTCTTCATTACCGACCCGTCAAAGCCCAGTCGTGTTGTCGTGAGGAGAGGCAAAAGGAACATCGTCGGAATGGATGGAGTCGCCAATGAGCAAGCCTTCGACAAGTACAGCGACCCCAAGATGGAAGATGACGATGACGATGAAGTAGCACACACCACAAGAAAAATGCAGGACCACCCTACCTAAAGGACGTCCGTTCAAGAGAAGAATTAAAGGGGTTCCGGGGCAAAATTATTCAACCGTGAGAAAAAAGGTCAAGAAGATCACTATGAAAAGATAGCTAAGATTGAAACACGACGTGATGGCCGCGTGTGTGTCAGTGGCAAGCTCAATCTTTCATGACTCTTATTTCACGCCACTTGATTTCAACCATGTCACGTAATTCTAAATCTTTGCACAATGTGATATCACCTCATAACATGAATTTTTGTAAGTGTCTCTCTTCCTGACCTTTGTTACATGGTTCTAACATGCTCTCCTCGGGCGCTACTCGTAAAAGATTATCGAGCACACATTATCGAGCACACATTATTTATTCTTAGTAAGAGAATAGATGAACTAAATAGCCGATATATCGAGCACACATTATTAATTACATGCAACTAAAAATCCAAAAAAATAATGAAAATTTAGTAATGGCGCACCAGAAGAAGGTGTGCCATTGCTATCACCTTACTTATGGCGCACCACTAGAAGGTGCGCCATTACTAACTTTCCATTAGTGAATGGCCCTCCAGCGGTACTACCGCTGGAGTGTCGGCGGTAGTACCGCTGCTGCCAGCGGTAGTACCACCAGCTCCAGTGGTAGTACTGCCATGTACTAATGGCGCACCCCTAAATTTTTCACCATTGCTAACTCTCCTGCAACTCGACGGGCTTTCTTCCCCCACTCCCACTGCCCCCTCCACTCCTCCACACCCGAGCGCGCGAGCTTTCTTCCCTCCCTCCCACTACCCCTCCAGTCCTCCACCCTCACCACCGCCACCCCATACCTCGCCGTCGACGCTGCCCTCCTGCAGGCTAGTGCCCACCGGCCGCTGCACCCTGCTTCCTTGCTCTGACCTCCCCTGCTTCCTGTGCGCGCCGACGACCCCGAGCTCCCCTGCCGACGACTCCACTACCGACGACCCCGAGCTCACCTACTTCCTCTGCACGCCGTCCAAGGTGACCTCCCCTGCTCCTTCGCCCCCCTCTCTCTCCATCTTTATTTCCACGGTTTACTTAGTAGGATGAAATGTATCGTGGAACAGATTTATTGGCCTCTGAATCTTGGACCCAAACTTGTTTCTGAGTAAATTTCGTAGTTCTGTTGTGTTTTTTCCGTGCTGGACCCAAACTTGTTGCTATTACTTCTGTTGTGCAAAATTTGAGTCCTATTACTAAAGTACACATTAGTTTTTTCAGAGTTGAGTCTGCATTTGAGGCATTGAATTCTAAGTTGATTTGTCATATCTGGATGGGATTTCCAAACGCACTAGTTTGCAGGCTAATTTGTGATGTGAATGATCTATAATGACCAAATCAAGTTGTTACCTCTCATATTTTGTTACTACAACTGTGTGTTAACATTTTTTTTGTTGGTTGAAACACTACCTACAAGCAGCAACAACATTGATTTTGTGGAATTTATATTCATTTTGGTAGTCAGCGTACCCAATCTTCATTTGGTTAATCTCGTACATACTATACTTTAGACTTAGACTACGAGAGTTCAGTTCATTTACAAACCTGGGAACATCAATCACTACTTTTTCTTGATGCGCCTTTAGTAGTACATCAATCACGTACTATACTTTAGTAGTACATTTCTTTCTTTCTGAATGTTTGGTTTTCTAGGGATCACACCTCCTACTTGGAAAAAGGCTCACTCTGTAGGAGAAGCACCTCCAAGGTGAAAAATATGTTCCAATTTAACCTTCTTTGCTAGATGTGTTCCTTTATGAAGGAAACCCATCAATTTGATGATCTACTACCGCTACTACAAGATGGGTGTTCCCGTTTCTTCTTATGTTGATGTTTCTTCTTATGTTGATGTTAAAAGAACTTGAATCTTCTGAGGTTACTAAGAAGAGAAATGTCGCTTTCTGTGTTGGTGATCTATGCAAGAACGATGGTCCTGCAGCACTAAAGTACATATAATACTTACAGTGGTAGGAATTTGATTAGTTTTCCTGATCTTCAAGTGTATTGGTACCAACCAGTATAGGATATTATACATGAGAAAAGGTTACGCCTTTCTCCTGAAATGTTGATTAATATCCGTTTCGGTTGAGAATGGGGCACTCCTAGGT
This sequence comes from Hordeum vulgare subsp. vulgare, assembly GCF_904849725.1. Classification (NCBI taxonomy): domain Eukaryota; kingdom Viridiplantae; phylum Streptophyta; class Magnoliopsida; order Poales; family Poaceae; genus Hordeum; species Hordeum vulgare. The sequence goes on along the minus strand of NC_058521.1, from coordinate 283,011,376 downwards.
CAAGAAAATTAGCAAAGGTCATGCCAAATTTTCTTGACCTAGAAGGTGCCCGATTCTCAATCGAAACAAAAACTTAATCTATTAGTTGGGCTGATGAGTTACCTAAGAATTAACATCAACACACCATATTCATTGAATTTAACCAATATGAGCAACACATATTTTCCTACTTAGAGCGAACATGGCCAACAACAATGAGGCCGGCGGTTCGGGCAAGCCATTTTGGGAGCTGTCCCACGAGATGGAGGAAGAACCTCACCGCTATGAGGACGCCGCGGAAGACACTTATCCCGACTACACCACTGATGATGGCAGCAAACGCACAGATGGCAGCCAACCGAAGAGGCAACGGAATGACCAGCGCCCGAACGTGCTCGGCACCGTCAAGGAGGATTTTACTGAAGTGTCCTCTAGTGGGCATCCAACGGCGCCCAAAGAATTAGTCGGTGGTTACGCAGGACAACTCGGGTGCATTCTCCGAAGCACCGTCTCGATCAACACCGAGAACCTAAGGCATAAAGACCGAGGCAATTTGCGCAACCTCCTCTTCACGAATCTGCACGTACAATAGAAGTTCCCCGATGACTTCGCAAACACTTGTCTCTCAGGGAATAAAGTGAACAGTACCGCCGTCACGAAGATGAGCACGACCTGGCTACTTGGAGAGCCTCGGTGAAGAGAAGGATTCTAAAAGGTGATAGTTATGAGAAGATCAAGGAGACAAATCCTTCGATCAGCGGAGCTGACTACCTGGAGTTCAAGGCCTACCACCCATCTTTGATAAATACCATGAAAAGCAGACCCAAATCTATATCAGGGCCCGGTACAAGGTGGACCCGGTAACAAAGGAGCTCACCACAGATCCGAAGGTGAAGGAGCTTGAGCGTGTTCTGGTAAGGAATACACCCCCGCGTAATTAGCTCCATATGGTTGCATTCTAATTAAAGAAGGCAAATTTCTAAATGGTTCGCGTTCCTTCCGCGGGAAACTCAAAGCAGTAGCGCGGGGTCTCCGAGCTCCCCGTCTGCCCCTTGGGACAGCACTTTAAATAGGGTGTTGAACATAATGAAACACAAGGATAAGCTCAGTAAGCCGTCGTCAGCTGGTCGTGTGGCCGGCGATGGCTTGTCCACGAAATGGTCGGAATACTATAAGGCTGGGCGAATGGACAGAAGGACCAGCTCAGAAAGCCAGGAGCGCGAGGTTGAAGAACTCAAGGCACAAGTGGCGTGGATTCCGGAGATAGTCCAAGAGCAAGTGTGAGACCAACTGGGAGCAACGATCACTACCATTATGCCTTCCTTGCATGAGGGGCTGGCAGGGTGGTTTGCGGGCACCAACAGGGGCCGCCCCCGATTCCCAGCTTCACGAGAAGCAACTCGCACAACGCACCGGCATCGGTGCCTCCGGCGGAGGCGGCATTTGTGTCTCCGTCTTTGGCTCTATTAGTGGAGCTTAATGCACCCGGGGGTGGGATGAATACGCCGGCCGACACCTCGCAGCAAGCGGCCCCTAAGTCACTTGCACGCCCGACGTTGGCGGTGCCTCGACATTGGCCGAGCTCGACGCCATCACTGTAAATAAGCCTTGGCCGATGACTTCATCTCCTTGCCTTTGACTGGCACCCTAACTCCCTACATGTTTTCGCAGGGCGCCGCCAACGTTCCATGCACTCTCCTGCACTTCGTGGACGGCGAGTTGATCGATGTCGCCAAGGCCAAAATCGTTGAACCGGGGAACCGTGTGTTCCACGGTAATCCGATGCCACCCACCGTGTATAGGATTCAACTGGTTCGGCTGCTGCGGGGCTGCGAAGACTTGTTACCTCCATAACGACCCGCTGGGGCCGACGAAGATGATGTGATGACCCTCAACGCCTCCTTAAACTGGTCCATGCTTTGGCCGAAGAGCTAGATTCGTTTGGGGGCGAGGGACACCACCCCACAGACAACACCGCCAGTTGTGCCGGCGCCAAGCCATGGCAAGAACGCCGCAACGCTACCGCCGTCAGCTGATCCGAACATGCATATGGCACAGGATTCGAACGACGACGACGATACATTTTCCAACATCGATATATACATCAACGAACGTGGGTACGATGACGAATTATTTGGGCCTCTTTCTCAAGAACCCAACCCTGCAACAGACCATCGCGATCTAGCTGGTACCTCGGAGAAACCCAATTTCAACAGGCGTCATCTGTTTAGTTCTCAGGAGACGCCTCCAGCTACCGCCTTCACCGAGACTCAAATAGTTGAGGTGCGAAATATTATCAGCCCCAACACACTCAAGAAGGTGGTCTCCGAGAAGAACTCGATCCCATTACAGCAGAAGAAGCACAAGGGACGAAAAAGAAAGAATAACAAGGGTGCGAGCCAGCCGGCACCGAGTACGATCCGTGCTCAGGATGGGCCACCAATATCTAAGGATATTGAGAGGAGGGTGCATGTGGCGGGTAGGCTGATGCTACCGACTAATCTGCTCAATGCTACAACCAGTGCTATGCGGAGTCTGCATGACAGTGTTCTTTATATGGAGAAGCGGCGTCTCTCCGAGAATGATGTGGTATACCCGGTTTTCGTGGCCAAGGTGCCAGAGGGCAAGAGCTTTGTCGATAGCAATATTGGTCGTATGATCATCCCGCGGTTTGATGACATCTTCGCTATGTGTAACCTTTATCCACTGCACTACACCTTCACTCGGCTATTTTCGCTCAGTATGGAGATGCGGATCATTAGAGACAAGACCCCAGACATCGTGATAGTCGACCCCTTCTACATGCGTGCCAAGATCTTGGGCAGCGCTAGGGACCGGCAAGTCACGGGTTCATACCTCGAAGGCGTCATTCTGGCGAGCGCAGATAAGGATAACTTCCTCGTGCCTTACTTTTCCGAGGAAGTGATCCCCTCATCGCCCCATAACATATGATTTCTTAGATTTCGATCGTTCCTTTTTTCCCCAAAAATTCCGTGTTTTGTGCAGTGACACACATTGCACACTCATCCACTTAAGCGTGAAATATTCCATGGCCACGTATTTCGACTCGGACCATGAGTCGAAGAAAGACTACACAAATATCAAGAACATTCTTGATGATGCTCTCCCCGGCTACGCCAAATCTGGAGGCACCTTCAGGAGGCCAATTTGTAGGTACGACAAGCACGTGTTCACCCACGTAACCACGTTCCCCTACATAAAGCAGACGCCTGGCAGTCAGAAGGATGCCTACTACGCCCTCCATCACATGCGGGTGATCGTACGGGACGAGCATCACCGTATGCTACCAAATGATCTCAAAGAATGGGTCACACGCTTGTCGGCAATCCAGGACGAGGACATCAGACAAGAATTCTTTCGCATCCAGTTGGAGTTTGCGGAAATCATCTATCAAGATGTCCTTCCTAGATCGGGGCAGTTCTACCTCAACTGTCAACCGTCCAACAGTGAAATAGATACAATGCTACAAATGCAGGCTGACAACGACCGCACATTCATGACCATCACGAAAGACGGCGGCTTCATCCATGCTCCGGTCCCTGTGTCGAGTGGACAGTATTGATGCTATGTAGTTTTGAAATATCGATTAGCTCATGTTGTAATTAAACTTTAATGAACTTGTATGTCTCTTTAGTTTGCATAGTCGTTCAACTTATATGTAATCGATGCTTATATATTATCTGTGAATTGCTACTAACGTTTTGCTTGTCTAGTGCAATAGATGTCGTCGTATGTCGTGTACAAGGGTAAGGTTGCCGGAGTCTACGCGACTGGGAGGAGTGTCAAAGACAGGTTCACCGTTTCAGCGGTAACAGTTACAAAGGGTACACTAGTAGGGCGGAGGCGGAAGTAGATACGTGCGCTATCTACCGGGGGAGAAGATGGATCGGAGGAGGAACCGGATGAAGATCAGTTTCATCGTGATGACGCTCATCGTGACCGCAACGCTATTCTATGTGATGGTAGTTTAGATATCGACTTGTAATGTGAAGAGAAACTCGCTACTCGCGGTCTCGACACTTGTAACGTTCTAACTTTATTCGGTATTTGGAAGTCAGAGACTAATATGATGATTGTATTCGGAGACTAATCTTCTATTGTATTCGATAAATCTGATGTTTATATTCTCTATGCTAATGTATTTTGTAACCTGTGCAAATATCAAAAAAGCAAAAAAAAAATTATTGGCCCCAGCGGTAGTACCGCTAGAGCTGGCGGTAGTACCGCTCGAGGGTCAGCGGTACTACCGCTGCTACCAGCGGTAGTACCGCTGGGCTCGTGCTGTGAGTGAGGGTACCTTACTAATGGCGCACCACTAAAAGGTGCGCCATTACTAACTTTCATTACTGAATGGCCCTAGCGGTACTACCGCTGGAGGACCAGCGGTAGTACCGCTTGCGGACGAGCGGTAGTACCGCAGCTGCCAGAGGTAGTACCGCTGGGCTCGTGTGGCGTATCGGACAATAGTGCGTGATTAGTAACCAAGGCTACTAGTGGCGCACCTATGGGCATAGTAATAGCGCACCATGTGGTGCGCCACTAGTAGCCTTCGTTAGTAATGGCGCACCAACGCTGCGCCATTAGTATCTGCTACTAGTGGCGTGATACTAGTGGCCCACCTATAGTGCGCCACTAATAACCACTATAGGTGCGCCACTAATAGCCTTTTTTCTAGTAGTGACCCGCCCCAGCCTCTAGGGCGCGACGCCCACTTGGGGTTGGAGGGTGGAACACACGCCCATGTCATCGGTGCAGGCTTCATTCGGTTACTAGTAGGTGTTCAGGTACCCGTCACTGCCCTTAGGCTGGGCTAGCCCGGCCTGGGGGCGCGGCCCAGGGTACCAGTTAGGGAACCCCGGGGAACCCAGGGGATTCAGCACCCACCACGTGGGCGAGTCTTCCGGCCGATGGGCGCGGGGGGCTCCCCCTCACTCGAGTAAGCGCTCAGGGCAGGCCACGCAACGGCGCTACAAGCCCGGGGACCGCGACCGGGGCGCACGCCCATGGGGCCTGCATCCCCGGGCCCCGCATCAACCCGTAACACCTCGGCGCCTCCCCCGCGGCGCCACGACGCCACCTCTGCATCGACCCTGACTCGTCCTTCAATTATTCCGGAGCCTACTTCATCCCATGACACTCTCACGTAATAACGAGTCGAGGTTGTATACGCCCAGAGCCTCCAGAGGACACGGAAGGGATCCACACCACGCCTGGTGGAGAAGACAGAGGAATCAACACAGTCCCCCGATGACTTCCGCAATCAGGCGCCTGATGCCTCGGGGTAGGGACACTCGAGAGGCCAAAGCATCCTCGTGACCTCCCATATACACTCCCACCGTGATACTCTCATGTAATAACGAGCCGCGGATGTATACGCCCAGGGCCCCCCGAGGACGCGGTAGGGGTCCACCCCACACCTAGTGGAAGCCCTAAGCTCAGCACTCGAGGGAGAAGGAGGCGGTGAATAGCTAGGATGCCGGACGCTGCTTTTTCTCGTTTCTTCATTGCGTTTTAAGTTGAGGCCCACTAGGGCATTTCCCTTTCTGTTGTATCCTGAGATGTCGAGGGCCTGCAGGTTTCTCTACTTGATGTTTTGAAAAGAAAAGAAGGGTCGGGATTTCGTTTCTATATTCTCTCGCTTTGCCGAACTCGTGTTCTCTTTCCCCCTTTTGCTCTGCTTGGTGTTTCGTGGGAACCTCAGGAGGCTTCGATTCTCCCGAGGCAATCACAAAAAGAGGCAGAATACGGAATCGCTCGAGCGCTAGAAATGGGGCTCCTGGGCTGCACCTCAGGAGCCTAACCGGTCATATTGCCACTCGCCACTGTTGGCGACGTCCAGGAGATCCGGTCAGCGCCGGGAGTGGCGGGCCCCGCCCTATGAAGCGCCAGCTCCGCGGCGGCAGGGAAATTTGCGAGGCTGGGGCTTGGCGACATAGAGCGGTTGAGTGTCAAAGGGGCTCCTGAGCAGCATACCTCAGTGGCCTCACTAGTCACAATGCCACTCGCCCCTAGGGTGCCGGTGCTTTGTCTTGTGAGGAGAAACCTTGGTAACGGGTTGCACCACACGACGATAGGGAAATGCGCGGGACTGGGACCTGCAGACACAGAGTGCCGATTGGGTCTTCAAACTGCCCCAAATACAGGAAGGATACACCACAAACGAGCTCATGCTCGTAGGACAAATCATCAGCATGGCAACATCACAGGCTGGCAACAGTCGCGACCAGTATGGAAGCATCGCACAATCCTCATCATCAGGGAAAACGTTATAAGGTACCCACGACACACGACCTAGCTGTTGTTAAACTTAACACATGGACCTATCAGGAGAACGTGGTTGTGAATCATAAGGACACATCGTCATCGGAGCCAACGCCGCGGCCCTCTATAGTAAGCCTTGTCACTAGGTCTTCCAGATGAACCTCAACCCATTCGTCCAGGGCTCGGATCGTCTGTGGCACCAGATGCAGCACCGAAGCGAAGTCTAGGTCGAGGCGAAGGAGGTGGCTGAAGATGTCCGAGGCGGCCTGACCCAAAAGGTCGCGGCTCTTCTCCTCTGCAAGCGCAAGGGTCTTCTCGGCGCCCGCCTCGAGATGCTCCACTACGCGGTAGAAAAATCCCAAGCACTTGGAGTCGCCGAGAATCAGGGGACCGGAGATGCCTTTTCCATGGATGTCGCTTAGAGCGCGGGTAGCCCTTCGCTTGAGGGACCGGAACATCATGGAGCGCTTAGGTTGAAGGGTGCGAGCGTGTGCTGCCTCTTCGGACGCCTCGCCAACCAGGGAAGTCGCGCCTTTCATATGTTTGCAGATATTAGATAGTTTATCCTCGGTAGGGGCCCACGCGTCCAGCGCGGCCTGTCGGCTTTCCACTTCCTTATCCAGCCTTCTCCGGAGGGCAATGACCTAATCTTGCAGGCAGCCACTGCGCTTGAGGAAATGGGACTCCTGGAGCCTCAATGTCGCATGGTAATCGAGAAGAAGGGAACGTCGAGCCTCCGCCACCCCCATGTCTATCTCCTCCCGAAGCTTCGTTTCACAAGAGGCAAGGGATTCCTCGGCAATTGACAACTGGTGCTCCCTCGTCTCTAGCTGCTCCTGGTCCAAGCACTACTCCACCTCTACAAGCACCAGCAAGTCGGCGGATGCTCGAGGACCGGCGTGGAAGGACTCCGCCAGCGGGGGCCCCAGTGAGGACCTCGGCGGCGCTTGCTCTTCAAGACGGGCAACGAGGGCGCAAAGCTCCCTATGGCGTTCTTCGGAGGCCTTGCACCGAGAATCAGCCTCATGAGCGTCAACGAGAGCGCGCTTGTGGGCTTCTACCGCTACAGCGAGGGTTGCCTACGACTCTGTGTTAGTGCCCTACCGCTGCACGCGGAAGAGGTTCACTGGGACCTCAAGCTGGCGCCACCCCGACGCAAGGTACTGGCCCTCACCTTCCCGGCGGAATTCATGACTTGCAAGCCCCACCACAGACGTTGAAGCGTGTCCGGTGCGGTGCGGAGCAAGCCCCATGGTGCGGTAGGCGAACTCGAGACAGGCTCCAGAAGCTAGCAGGGGTCCTCGCCTCCCGTACAACGAGCAAGAGAAGCGCGCAAGGAATCACCCAGCCCGGGTCCATGCCCGGGGGCTAGGGGCTCCCGTGTGGCTGTTTCGTCAGCATTGAGCGCCCCACTATGCCCCTCATCTCCATGCTGAAGGGGTCCAAGGGAAAGGCGGGACATGGCTCTAGGAGTGGCCACAGGCGAGGGGATAGACATCCCACCGAAGTATCGGAAGCCGCAATCGAAGAAGACCGCGGGGGGTTCACGTGCATAAGGCTCAAGAGACCGAGCCCACGTGGAGTGCGAGAGAAGAGGCCTCGGGATGCCCGACGACCTCCTATGCAGGCGGCGTTGATCTGCCTCCCCGGCCACCGAATGGAAACCTGAAGAACAAGGGTTCACAAGATAGGCGCATAAACGGAGGACGAGGGGGAACACAGGTGCTTACTCGTCAATGGCCAACCACTTCTTCCTCGTAGGAGGCCCTCGCGCCCGGTGGCGGCCGTCCTCGAGCAACCTCCTCTGCCAGCCGGCAGTGGCAACCCAGCGTGGGGAGTCGATGGCCCTCGAGCGTGGCTCGGAAGTGGGGGAAGCGCTTTCCACCCTCGACCGATCACCACCACCAACCCCGGCTTCACGTGAAGCTAGACCCGGCGGGACGGGCGGCGACGCACCGCCCACCCTGGTCATGGGGGTAACCGCACAACCAGGATCTTCGGGGGGGGGGGGGGGCGAACCCCGGGGGGCGCGGCCTCCAGGGAACGCCTTTCCCCCTCAGGAGGGAGGCCCCATTCATCTAAGAGCGGCATCTCCATAGCAAGAGCTCCTGGGAGGTTTAAGCTTTTTAGTGGCAGGCCGTTCGGGGGAAGCTCGCCGGGATTGCCGCCGGTCAGCCGGCGATGTAGCACACGCAAGACATAGGGAAAAGGGGACGACTTGGGTCCTCATCGAGTCGCTGGGCCCTGTGTAGGCCCACATGGGGCGGGAGTGGCGTTGGAGGGGAGGAATCCATCGACAGATAAGCTCGCGCACCACCATCGCCATCATCACCCCGACACGCCTCAGCTTTTCTAGCCGGATCAAGACCGACGCGAGCCGGGGTTCATTAATTTCTTCGTGCTCCCACCCCCGGTTCGGTGTCGCGGGGGTCGGCGGAGGTTAGACCAGAGCTCCGGCCTCGGTAGCCTCAACCTAGACCCACTGCCGCCGGAAGCCTTCCGCTTCGGGCAGGAGCTGAGAGTATAGGACCCCGGGGGCTGTTGCCTTGACAGTTCTCAAGGACATGCACCCGGAGCACTGCACCTCGGAGATCAACCAAAGGGAGAACAAATGATGGAGCAATGCCACGGAAGGAGTAACGCCAACAAAAGCCTCGCACAAGAATGCGAAGGCAGAGAGGAGGACCAAAGAACGGGGTCAAGGTGGACCGCATGAATTTGGTAATGCGAAATAACTGCATTGAAGAAGCCCGAGAATGGCGGTAGTACACCAGAAATGTGGGCGTGGAAATGGAAAGGAACCGTGAGGGACGCCCTCTCCCTCCGAGGCCATGATCCCGGCCAGATCTGGGTGCCCCCACTCATTGAGTCGGCATCAACTACCAGCTAAACCTTCTTCAACCCCTCGAGGTTCACGACCGTTAACCGTTCCAACGCGGGCCAGGGCGCCGCCAGGACGGTCGGGCCCCACAAGCCTCCACATTTCCCACCTTTCTGAGGCATGACGGAGAGAAAAAGGCAACAACGACATGCCACGCGTGGGCCAGAAGAAGAACCGCAGTTGGATCGACAGAAGGAAGAGCTGGACATGGAATGGAGAAGGGGCGGAGACGGTCGGCAGACGGAGGTTAGGAGATGCTGCACGGAGAGGACGGGCTCGCCGTTTGAAAGCCCCGGCGCACAGGTGTTTAGGGCCCACGACGCTTCGGGCCACCCTCAAGGCTCTGCCAAGAAGCCAACCGAGGCGTGCCTTGAGCCCGGGGGATACTGTCGGCATTCTAGGAATGGGGGGTACCCAGACCTGCCTGTGTGCGGCCCAGGGACGGCTTGCTTCACCAACCCAAGATCAACTGGTGTGACGTCACCCGCGAAGGCCATCGCGAGAGGCCAAGCCTCGCGAGGAGGAGCAGCATCATGACTCGCCGGGGACCTCCTCAGGACCCCTTCGGAGTAGGGGACATTCCGAGGCAAGGCCGGCCTCACGAGTCAAGTGTGACGCCAGGAAAGGACAAGCGAGCAGCAGATGGCAGCACGAGGTAGTTTCCCCTTTAGTGCAAAGGAGGTGGGAGCGTATGAGGGTTCCAAAGGCATCTTCCAAAGGTTTCCCTTCTGGTGCAACGAAGCAACTGCTGCCCGCCACTAGGGTAAACGTCATCGTCGGGCCCATCCGTGCAGTGCAGGAAAATACTTTGCACGCGAAGACCACCTTTTGGCAGGGGCGCATGCTCCCTTGTGCCCCTTTTAAATTGGCCGCTGTGGGATCCCTTCCCGCCTGTCGGGGAAAACCAACTCGAGGAGTCCCTTTATCGTTTGGCGGGGAGAGATAGGTATGGCATCGAGAGCGAAACTAGCGATCAAAACTGGCAAGGTCCTTTTTACCCAGGTTCGGGCTGCTTCATGCGTAAAACCCTACTCATACTTAGTTTGTATTGTGTGCTTATTGTAGGGTGGTTTTGCTACAGTAACTTAGTAGGTGATTAGGGAGTCTCTGATCCCAAAAAGTTCAACCCCTAAGAATGAGCTTTCAGCCTCCTTTTCTAGGCAAAGGGGTCACCAACAATATGCTCACGGGACGCACAATGAAGAGTGTTCACCGCTCTACTTCGTCGGTGGTGTTAGGGGCGATAAATGCCTTGTCTGACCCCTGACCTGACGCAAGATGGTTGTGACACGTACTCAGGTGAATCGACACCTGGGCCTTGTTATGGCACACGAGGGATGTGGTGGAACCGTCGGAATGTGGTAGAAACTGGTGGGTACACCTGGCGAGCGAACCGGGGCTTGCTGGCCTAGAGCCTCCATCGGGTGACTTGGTCACCTCCTTGGCAAGGAAGGCTTGCCGGGGGCCTTGAACACTTTCCCTGCAAGGAGCGCTTCCCGAGGGCCTTGAACACTTTCCCAGCAAGGAGGTCTTGCCAAGGGGCTTTGCCAGTCTGTGCGAGCCTTCCCGGCAAGGGAAACTTGCCACGGTCTTCTTATTCTTCGGGTAGTCTTCCCGACGAAGCGGAGTTGCCGAGGTCTTGGGAACCTTCCCGGCAAGGAGGGCTTGCAGGGGCCTTCTGTCTGGAGCCCTTCTACTCCACGCCACTCGCAGTGAGGGAAGGACGTGGCCTCGGCTTTTCTTGGACTGTCTTTCTGATGCTCTTCGCGGTACACTGCCAACAGGGGCATCGCCGATGCCCGTGCACAAGTCTGGGGCTCAAGGGACCCAAGTCTCTAGTGCACCGACAGGAGCCCCAGGCCCGGGCCGCGCATTCGTGCGGGGTGTTGCTGGGCTAAGCCCAAAGTAGTGCATGGCCTTCCACAGCAAGGGACTCTGTAGCTTTGGAGCCGTCGCAGGCGGCCCATCCCCACGTCGTGCATCAAACACATGAGGTGGAGAAGTGCGCGCACAGTAGCCTCCGCACCTCTCGACGCGTTACTGCCACGCGTGAAGCATGCGCAGTAAAGTCCACGCAAGTGGCTTTCGTGTCCATAATGTTCGTAGTCGTCGTAGGGCCCGCCGCCGGATGCATTGGTGCAGCAGGGCGGTTCCCTATTCGCCCGTGATCATGGGTGATTGGGCGAGAGGGCCGGTGGTTTCTAGAGTGAGGGGAGCTCGCCCCCCGGGCGTCACCCTATAAATTATTGAGTTTGCGAGGGGGCTTTGCTCATCCATCATCTCCTGGAACATCCACCACCCCTAGGTTGCATCTGTAGAATCTTTTCTAGCTCCAGGTGGCGCTCACCCCTAACCATAGCTAGGGGACGAGGGAGGCCATCATCGGCCGCCAGGGCGGCAAGTGGATCCCACTCGGATTATGCCACAGCATCAACGGGTGAGCTGTAGAGGGCGGTACGAGCGTCCATGGTGGCGGAGGGGCGAGGAGTCGCGGTCGCCGTGGACACCGTGGCTGGGGTAGGCGGAGTGCTACGCCAGCACCTCCTTCTTCTCCCGTGCTTGGCGGACACTTGGAAGAGACGGTGCTGGATTTCATCGTGGAGCTGCACGGCGTCCCGCGGGGCCATTTGCATCTCCCTCGCCCTTTTGCTATGGCGATGGAGGGTGCCAAGCCCCCTGTCTTGTGGTTACAGGCGTACAGTTGCTCCCACGGCGCTATGCAAGAGCACGCGGAGTACCCGAAGCGTCGCTCCATGTTGCTCGGGAGGGGATGGAAAGCCTTTGCCCGCGCCCAAAGCCTCGAGGATGGGCATATCCTCTGCTTCAAGCTAGCGGAGGATAATATGCTATCCGTCAACTTTTACGGGCGCTCAGGTGTGCGTCATGGCTGCTGCGAAGAGAGCTCGAGCGGTGCCGAATGTCGCTCCTTGAGCGATAGCGACGGGGAGGACAGCGGCGATAGTGGCGCTCTTGGCACGTCAGGATCTCGGGGGGGGGGGGGCAGGTTTGAGTACGACTCCCCGAGCTCCGACTGACGGCCGGCCCTGCCGCCGAGGCCCACTCACGCCTCTCCGTCGACCAGTGGGGTTACTCTGCAGGAGCCCACATCGACGCCTCGTCTTTGAGGAGGTGCGATCGCAGGCTGTGGCTTCTTCATCCCCTCGGGTCGCCGTGTCTTCCGCCCTTGTTCTCCTATGCGTAGTGCTGGTCCAAGAGAAACCAGCCTGGGTTGCGCCGGGGGTCGTTCCGCTTTTTATCTTCTTGAACTTCTGTCCGGCGAGCATGTCCTTCGCCGAAAGACAGTGTAATAGGTTAGAGTAGGAAAAATCATTCCTGTAATATGTCTGAGTTTGTTTCAAACAAATGAATGATATGTTATTTCCCTTGGGTCTGATCCTTCTCCCTAAATAATACGCTTTTTGCATTTCCCGGAAGCTTGCCCGCACGAGTGTTCCTGCCGCTAGTTCTTTGAGGAACGGATCCTTAGCAGTTCTCTTGAGGAGTCGCTACCGACAAGGCTCCTTGCCGCACTATGTGCACCATTAGATCATCAAGCGCGGCTCGAGGCGAAATAAGGTGCTATGTAGCCACTTAGACTGTTGAACCGGTTTGAAACAGCGAGAAGGTGCTCTGTGGCCGTTTAGGTCGTTGAACTAGTTCGAAACATAACTAAGGCACACTGATCCTGACAAGGTTCCATCTATGCGCAATTTTCTCAAACAAGGTTTGGGATCTTTCAAAAAGGGAACAGCCTATCTACTCTCAAATCTCAATCTGAAATATTTATCACTTATCTGTCGTATCGCGGCACTTCTCCCCGCGACGCTTGGGTCTTTTGCCAGGGCTTCAGATCCCCGACAAGCAGGAGACTATACTCTTCCGACAACTACCCCTTCGGCAAGGTACTTGCCGACAGTTCTAGACTGTTTATAGAAGGGGGTGTCGGAGCATAACTCCTTTTCTTGTTTTTCTAGGCCGTACCGACGGATCCCCCGAGCGCGCCTTTGGCAAGGACGTGGTTCTTTTGGGGGGGAAAGCGTTCGGCTGGAGTGCGTGCCTGGGTTCCGGGCACCGTAGGCGAATTCTCGACGGTTATGCACCTCTCCGTTGAAGTGTGTCGGCCGGAGTATGCGCCAAAGGCCTCGCCGGAGCCCCCAGGCACACCCTCAACAACTGCGCACTGTCCGGAACGGTGCGTCAGCCTGGCGCCTACGAGCTCGAGGTCTCCGTCCCCCTAGCCCTCGTTCGCGCAGGCGCCAGGATGCCGTTGGTGAAGTAGAGCGACCACCGCTCCGCCCTGCTTTGAGGGACCGCAGTGGTGCGCTTAGTGACCCCAAATCTGAGGTGGAACTTGCATGAATTCGCAAAGAAGCTCGCAACCATCGCCGTCCCCCCTACCATGCGCGTCAAAGATGTCGGGAAAAACGAACACCTATGGAAACTTGAGGAGTCCCTTCATCTTTTGGCGGGGAGAGGGAGGTATGGCGTCGAGAGTGGAACTAGCACTCAACACCGGCAAGGTTCTTTTTACCTAGTTTCGAGCCTCTTGGTGCGTAAAACCGTACTCTTTCTTAGTTTGTATCATGGGCTTACCGTACGGCGATTTTGCTATAGTAACTTAGTAGATGATTAGGGAGTCTCTGATCCCCAAAAGGCCCAACCCTCAAGAATGAGCTTTGGGCGTCCTTTTATAGCCAGAGGGGGTCACCAACAGTGTGCTTACACGAGGTAAAGTGAACAATGTTCACCTCTCTACTTCTTTAGTGGTGTCAGGGGCAGTAAATGCCTTGTCTGACCCCTGACCTGTCGAAAGGTGGTTGTGACACGTACCCAGGTGAATGAACAACTAGGCCTTGCGCTGGCACACAAGGGGTGTGCTGGAGCGATCGGATTGCGGTAGAAACTTGTGGACCTGACGAGCGAAGAGGGACTTGATGGCCTGGTGTCTCCGTCGGGTGACTTGGTCACGTTCCCGACAAGGAAGGCTTGCCTGGGGCCTTGAAAACTTTCCCGTCAAGGAGGGCTTGCCGGGGCCTCGCTAGTCTGTACCAGTCTTCCTAACAAGGGAAGCTTGCCGAGGTCTTGCTAATCTTCGGGAAGTCTTCCCGGTGAAGCATGGCTGACGGGGCCTTGGGAATCTTCCTGGAAGGGAGGGATTGCCAGGGCCTTGTGTCTGGAGCCTTTTTATCCCACGCCCCACTTGGTGAGGGAAGGGCGTCGTCTTGGACTGCCTTGGGTTGTTTTAATTCTGCTCTTCCCGGCACACTGCTATCGGGGGCGTTGCAAATGTCCGTGTACAAGTCAGGGGCACAAGGTACCCAAGTCTCTAGTGCACCGACAGTTGTTGTTGTTGTCGTTGTCATAAATGTCGTAGCTCTCATTGTTGTCGTGGTGGTCGTTGTTGTCGTCCTTCTCATCGTCGTCGTCGTCGTCGTTGTGGTTGTTGTTGTTGTTGTTGTTGTTGTTGTTATTATTGTTCTTGTTGTCGTTGTTGCTGCTATTTTTGTTGTTTTTGTTGTTGTTGTTGTCGTCGTTGTCGTTGTCGTCACTGTTGTCGTCCTCG
>NC_058521.1:282984171-282986671 GCF_904849725.1 Hordeum vulgare subsp. vulgare | reverse complement strand
TTGTTGTTGTTGTTGTCGTCATCGTCGTCTTCGTCGTCATTATTGTTGTTATTGTTGTTCTTGTCGTCATTGTTGTTGTTGTTGTTGTTGTTGTTGTTATCATTGTTGTTGTTGTTGTTGTCATTGTTCTCTCTGTTGTCGTCGTCGTCGTTGTTCTCATTGTTGTCTTGTTCTCATCGTTGTCATCGTTGTTGTTATTGTTGTCGTTGTTGTTTTTGTTTTCATCGTCGTTGTTGTCATTGCTCTCTTTGTTACCGTTTTTGTTGTTGTTGTTGTTGTTGTCGTTGTTGTTGTTCTAGTAGTTCTCGTTGTTGTCGTTGTGGTCGTCGTTGTCGTCGTCGTCGTCGTCATCGTCGCCGTCGTCAACTTCGTCGTCGTCGTTGTTGTTGTTCTTGTTGTTGTTGTTGTTGTTGTTGTTTTTTTGTTGTTGTTGTTGTTGTTGTTGTTGTTTTTGTTGTTGCAATTGCCGTCGTCGTTGTCTTCGTTGTTGTTGTGGTTGTGTAACATCCCAAATTTTGTAATGTTAATATAATTATTAGGATGATTGTTCGGTTGCTTGAGTGATTGAAAGCTTGAGTGAAATTTGAAAACTTTTCAAAACTTTGAATGAGAGGGAATGAAATGACTTTCCCCTTCTCCGGTGAATTCAAATTCAATCATTTAAAGGCAAAGAGAGAAGATGACATGACTTCTTCAACTATAAAGAATTTGAACGGAGTTTGCATTTGAATCCTTTCAAATATTTGCCCTTGCTTCTATATTTTTCTTCCCCGAGAAATACCCCAAAAATAATTCTTGCCAAGAAAGAAAGAGAGGAGGAACATGACCCTCCAAACTGAGGATATTCCTTTGAAATATTTGGACCATAAAACCCAAGGTTTATTTGAAAAATATTTGCAAAAAGAAAATAAACTAATTTAGAGATTTTCTAAAAAAACATTTTTTTGAAGTTTTTATTATGGTAGTGGAAAAATGCCCATCTTTTTGGATTTATTTTTCTGACTATTTTAATATATTATACCCTTATATTCCGAGGATATTCTATTTCCTCTTATTCGTATTAATTAATGTTTTAATAAAAAGGGAAAGAGATCTCTTATTTTAGGAATGTACTTGGGCCACGTTAGGAAACGCATGAGGCCCAGATACCCCTTCTTCTTCCTCCTCTCGTTCCCTTCCTTCCCACGCAATGGCAGAAGCTTCGTGGAAGCTTCCCTCCCCCGATTCGCGAGATATGTTGCCTCCCCTCGCCTCCCACCACCCCTATAAGAGAGCCCCGACTCTCCTTGTTCCATTTTCCCCATCACCGCGCCTTCTCCCTGCTCGTAGCCACGGCGCCACCATCCTCATCTTCCTGTCAAGAACGGAGTATAGTAGCTCTCGTCACGCTTCCCCATCACCCCTGCCGAGCCTCTCCGGCGCCTCACCACCTGCCGTGCTACTCCTCCGCCGATTCCACACCCCGCCGGCGACCTCCCCACCTCGCCGGAGCAGCCACCTCGCTGGAGTTCTTCCTCTGTGTCAGCCACGGGGAGCTTCATAGAAATCCCGTCACAGATTTTTTTCAGAAAAAGAGCAAACTTATAAAATTCATGTATATTAGTGTGTAACTCCAAATTAGGTGATTCTTTTTGCGTTAGATCACAAATTTCTTGTACTTTCCGAAAATATATAATTTGTATATGCTTGGAATTATAAATTTTGAATTAGATCAGATTTGGTTTAAATCTTGTTTCTTATTCTTGGAGTTTAAAATGAGCTTTTAATTTAATTCTTTTTGCTGTTGTTTCCTAGTGATCATGTCTTTCAGTAGCTTAAGTTTCAATTTTTTTAAATAATTTTACTTGGGGTTTTTACCAAAACAGATTCTGTTTTAGTTCTTTTAGGATTATGGCTATTTCTTTTTCTATAATTGTTTTTAAATTATTTTCTTTTATATTACAGAAAGTTTATGTTTTGTTTCTATTACTTAACAGTAGGTTTTCAACAAATTTTTATTTTTATTTTTATTTGTTATCATGAAATTAATTCTAGTTCTCTAATAACTTGCAATTGGTTTCTCTACTGTTTCAACTCCCATTTGAAAATACTTTCAAAATAGTTTTGTGTAAAATACTTTATTTTATCTTGGTTAAATTTATATCTTATTTCTATGTTTTTTAATGTTTTATTTCAGTTAGAACAAAAAAACTATTTAGTGTTTGATGTAGTAGAAGACTCCTAGTTTTAGTTGAAGTTTCTTTCGGAATCTTATTCACTCTCTCTTTTGTTTTGATTGCTAGAATGATTGCTAGTGTGAGTGCTTATGTGAATACTATATTTGTTATATAGATTTCATCGGAGAGTGACGAATAGTCTATCAAGTTATTTCTCGAGAACGATAATTTATCTTCATCAACCTCGCCAGGCAAGACATTTGATCATGTGTCACCTATGTTTTATGCATCATAGTTCTACAATTCTATGCCCAATTGCATGCTGAGTAGGTACTTGGAAATTA
>NC_058521.1:282966671-282976671 GCF_904849725.1 Hordeum vulgare subsp. vulgare | reverse complement strand
AAATTTTGGAATGTTAATATAATTATTAGATTTGCTTGTTTGTTTGTTTGCTGAGTGATTGAAACTTGCGTGAAATTGAAACTTTTTCAAAACGTTTGAAAGAGAGGGAATAAAATGACTTTCCCCTTCTCCAGTGAATTCAAATTCAAGCTTTTAAAAGCAACGAGAGAAGATGACATGACTTCTTCGGTTATAAAGAATTTGAACGGAGATACTTGCATTGATTTCTTTTGCATTTCCTCGTGCGAGAAAAGCCCGGAGAAAAATACTCTCTTGCACGCAAGAGAGAGAGAGAGCGGAGGAAAATGACACTCCAAAACTGCGGGCAATTTATTGGAGTGGAGATAATATGACTTCTCCCGTGTCGAATTAAAGTGCATAATGTTTCGAATATTATTTGGAGTTATCTCAGTGGGTTTGGAAACTTTATAATCTTTCAAATTATTGTGAGTGGGGTTTTTTTTTAAATGCGCTTTGTGTGGCCTATTGCATAAAAACTATTTTAAAAAGTTGCATTAGGTGGAACTAGGGTTCCTATATGTATTATATGTATATTAGTACCTACTTTTGTTAGCTAGGAACATATATATTTTTGTTTTTTTTACGGTTTTGTTTTCTTTCTTTTCTTTTTTTTGCTGCTGTTAGTTTGTTTAAAAAAAATAGAACTCCCAGGCCGAGCCACATGGGCTCAGCCCAGCCCCATGCATGCACGCATGCACCTTCCATGCATGCACTCCCTCCCCACGTCTCCTCCTTTCCTATTTTCTCTCCCTCCCCAATCCCCGACCCCACGTCCCAATCTCTCTTCTCTTCCCCACGTGAGTCCTCCCTCCCCTTTCCTTATTTCTCCCCTTCCTTCTTTCTCTCCCTCCTTTTCCTTTTACTCCCCACGTTCACCTCTCCCTCTCTTTCCTATTTTCTCTCCCGTGATTTCCTTCCCAAAGTTCTCCCTCTCCTTCCTTTTACTCTCCTCCCCTAAGCCTATATAAACCCCCCCCCCACTGTCACCTCTCCCCAACCCTAGCCGCCGTCTCTCCACCGCCGCCTCCACAAGCCGCCGCCGGCGCCTCACCCCACCGCCGCCCTAGCCGCCGCCGCGAGCAGCGGCAGCAGCCCGAAAGCTGCTGCACCTCGGCCTCGCCGCGGAGGAGGAGCCCTCCCCGAACTCTCTCTCCACCGCCGCCTCTTCCCCGAGGAGGAGAAGCACCCCACCGCCGCCGCCCGACGTCTCCACGCCCCGGAGCTCCCCTCTCCCCCTCGCAGGCGACACCCTCTTCTTCCTCGCCGGTGCAAGCACTGCCAGCCACGGTCAACCAAGTTAGTCTCTCCCTCCAACTCTCTGTTAATTGCATGATATCTCTTTTAGCCCTTAGATCTTCATGCAATGGCCAGGATTAGATCATCTATACCCTTTCGGTTTAGTTCAGTAAACCGCGGTTTATTTTTCCCACTTAAAATTTAGCCAGCCCTTTTACTAGCCTTAGGACGTTTGCTCCAAAACAAGAAACAAACACCCCTCCGCAGCTTGCCACGTGTTAGTACTAGATAGCTGCAGTTTTTTCCGTCAAAATAGCAAAAACAGAAACTTTCAATTTTGTTTTGGCCACAACTTTTAATCCCGAAGTCCAATGACTTTGATTCGTTTTCCAGTAGCTCACAAATTTCCTCTAGTTTTTAAAAACATATAATTTGTCTATGTTTGAAATTTTTAAAAATAAGTTAGAGCAGATTTGGTTTAAACACTGTTTTGCCTATTCCAGGAGTTTAAAAATAGCTTTTAATTTGATTCCTTTTGTTACTGATCACTAGTGATCTTAAGTATCAGTGGTAAACATTTCAGAGTTGTTTGAGTATTGTAACTCCTTATTGCATGTGAAACAATTTCTGTTTCACCGCTTTTCGGTTTTCGGCTAATTCGTTTTATACTTTTGTTTCAAAATATTTTCTTTATTATTTCAGAAACATTATTATTGTTTTGGTTATGTTAGTTAACAGTAGTTTTGCAACAAGTTCTTATTTTAGTTTTATTTGTTTTTATGAAAACAATTCTAGCTCCGTAGTAACGTGCAATTGTTTTCACCGTTGTTTCAAATCCCGTTTGGGAAAACTTTCAAAAGTTTTGTGAAAAAGACTTTATTCTATCATAGTTAAACTTATATCTTAGTTCCTTGTTATTATTTTTCTGTTAGACAAAACTATTTAGTGGTTGACGTAGTAGAAGACTCTGTATTTCTATTTGACGTTTCTTTTGGTTTCTTTCGCACCCGCACTTTTGTTTTGATTGTTAGAATGATTGCTAGTATGAGTGCTTATGTGAATGCTATGTTTGCTATATAGATTTTCATCGGAGAGTGACGAGTAGTCTATCAAATTATTTTCTCGAGGAATTCTTCTTCGTCAACATCACAGGCAAGTCACTTTGGTCATACTTTCACCTATGTTTTATGCATTGTAGTTCTACCATCCTATGCCCAATTGCATGCTGCCTAGGTACTTGGAAACTATATTCTAGTTGTAGTATCATGTGGTAGGAACACAACAACCCCGATACTTGGCCCCGGGACGACAATTTCTTAATGCTATGCTTGAGTAGACGGGTTATCGGTTGAGTGTATACCACGAGTGATGCAAGATTGATATAATAATCAAGACCGGACTAAGACAAGACTTTCAAGACCTCGGACGCAATGCAACACTGGGTGAAGGACGGTTGACCGGCTCCCTGGAAAACCAAGTGGATGCCCGGGATGCTGGAGAGGCCATGTCATCCTGCGGAAAGCTTCACCCAGGGTCAAAGAGAAGGATGGATATTTTCAAGACCCAAGGCTTACCTGCACAGCCACAAGTCATTATGGGCTCTGGCTTGGTTGGACAACGCGGCGACTCTGGACAGGCGGTGCTAGCAGATGTAGACGAACGGCAGGAATGGATGGGCACCGACAGGGATTCAGAGGGACCCATTGAAAGACCATGTTTTGATCATCCGGTCTTCAAACACCCTGAAGTGCGAGGACAAACCCGGAGGCGATCAAATCTTGTGGGGAACGTGTGCAAAACTCTGCAGAGTGCTCAAACCTAATCGATTAGCCGTGTCCACGGTCATGGACAACTTGAGCCAAAGGAACTGAAGTTATCTGGATTTCTCAACACCATTAAATATATTTGATGTGGGAAAATTATTGACAACTCGGGTACGAGAACTGGTTGGCGGAACCATCTCGTTAACAACAAACCTTGTAGTAACATTTTTGTTTTCAACCCCTCTTGTTGTAGGATAAAACTGGCTTTATGCAAAACTTAGCTCCACCGACCAAATATGCATGTAGAGATAGTTGATTATTACTTTTCACCCCTCTCTTATGTGACTTGCCGGCATATTCAATATGCTGACCTACACGGCTGCAACGTCTTATGTTGCAGATATTTTTCTTCGACGAGTAAGAGTACGATTCAGGGTTACGGTCTACACTCAACTTGCCGTTGGTGTTTATTGGGATTCCACTCCCTTGACCGCTTCCGCTGAGATATTTAAGATATATCAGTTTTACACTATTTACATGTGATTGCACTTTGATATATACATTGATGTACTCTGTGTGCCAGCATACTGATCCAGGGATGGCACAGAAACACAGAGGCTTGACTCGTTTTGAGTCGGGTCGCTACAGAGATGGTATCAGAGCACATGTTGACTGTAGGACGTGACCCTAGAAACTGGAAATTTCTTAGGATAGGATCTCTCAAAAAAAATCTTATTTTCGAGAACACCTTTACTTCTCATCTCTTCTGACTTCATCAAATGTTCTCCCTCACCTCCAATAGTTAGACAATCCCCTCACCCCTTCGACCTCAAGAAGAATCAACGGAGTTCTACTTCAAAGTAAAGAGGATTTCATCATGCAATTGAAGCTACACCAACAGAGGAC
Organism: Hordeum vulgare subsp. vulgare; assembly: GCF_904849725.1. Classification (NCBI taxonomy): domain Eukaryota; kingdom Viridiplantae; phylum Streptophyta; class Magnoliopsida; order Poales; family Poaceae; genus Hordeum; species Hordeum vulgare. The sequence continues at coordinate 282,972,745 of NC_058521.1, read as the reverse complement.
TCTCAAGACCCGAAGAACTCGAAGACCCTGAAGTGTTCGAATAATTATATGACCATTAGAAGTCCAAACCCCTTTTATATACCCACGTTAGATACGATGAATTGTCAGCCATCATTGGTGTGTGTTTTCCGATGACCACAACAAAAATCTATTCTCAAAAATATTGTTTGTATTGCGTGTATCTCCCTCCCTCTCTTACCCGTCTCATCCCCAAAACCTCAACCCTACCAGATGGAGTATGAAGCTGGACTTGTAGTCTCTGGACCAATGACCCAACTGGAAGCTGAGATATGGATTCATAACATGGAGAACCACTTCGGGAGCAACTTGGTCTCAAGAAAGGATGAAGTGGAACACGCTCTCCAGTACTTTACCCAAAGTGCTGCTATCTGGTGGAAAATGCACCACGCCATACAAGGATTTAGTGGAGCAGAAAGTTGGGGCGAATTCAAGAACACTTTGTTAAGATCCCGTCTCATTCAGAAGAACAAGCCTTGTGCATACAAGATCTGTGGAGAAATAGGACACACCCAAGAAGAACACACGGATGGATGCACTCATTGTGAAGAAAATCACCCAGCTGAGGAGTGCCCAACTAGTCAGGTGACTTGTTTCTTGTGTGAAGGAGCCACCCACTACCCAGCTCAGTGTCACATTTACCCCAAGGTGCAACAAGTTGTCAAGCAGCAGAAAGATGCAGTGAAGGAAACACTCAAGAAGAAGATTCTAGAAGAGCCGGTGATGAACGAAACTATTGAAGACCCTGATGGACAAGGTCTGACCAGATTTTTCTCCAATGCATGCTACTCATGTGGAGAAGAAGGACATTATTCACAGGATTGCAAGAAGAGAAGCCAAGAGTATCCGGGATACTTCCCATTGGAAGAAGTGGAGTTTGATCCACTTGAAATGGAAGAACTGGCCAAAAAGAAGGAGTCCGGAAAGAAGAAAAAGTACCTTCGGAAGAACCAAATCTCTGCAGACATAGACCTGAGTCATGTCAGATGTTACAAGTGTATGAAATTTGGCCACCACAAATACATGTGCTGAGGACGGAAGCCGGAAACCCAAGGAGTGAAAGCTAAGAAGCCTCGAGACTTGTCAGAACTCATATGCTTTCGTTGCAAGGAAGCAGGACATTTTGCTAGCGATTGTCCGCAAAGGAAGAAAGCTAGAATGGATTAATTAAGTTTTGACCATGGCAATAAGTGTAATCTGAAGCACTCTTGTTTTTCATGAGATCATGGAGTGAAAGTTTTGTAATAGAAGTCCCTGAGATTGTAATAACATCATGGATAAATGGAAATTATTGTCTCTTGATGGTCTGTGTTGAAACTGTATGCGTTGTCTCTCTTCGAGCATAGATCTCTGAACATTATGAGGATATGAGAAAATATGGTTTATGAAGGCATGAGTATAATTCATTTAAGTGTGGTAGTAATCGGTAAACCCCACAGGATCCACTGAGTAGGAATGTACCATAACTACCAAGGAGACACATACATTCCTCTGAGTACCTATTTACTGAGACATGCAGATGACAACTCCCTACGAGTCATTCCTCAAGGGCCCAGAAACGATCATGACCCTGACCAGTGATCACGATTACCCGAAAATCCTGAAGGACATGATGAAGCACATTCATCTTGAAGGAGATGCAGTCTACAAAGGCTACCCATTTGTGGAAAATGGAGCGGAACTTTGGTACGTGGAAGTACACCTCCACCATGTGAAAAGAGTTTGTCCAAAGACTATGGGGCAATACTTTTTCATTTCACGTGTACCACGAGCAACCTTCTTTGATGTTGTTCGTGAAGCTTCCATGGAAGCCATACGTCTGATCGGAGAAATACTTGAAGCAAGACTTCGTCATACCCAGGAATACCTGAGTGAAGTACGTGCGGAGATGATGGAGACGAAGCTAATAACCACCATGATGAAGCAAAAGATGGATGATTTCAAGGAGCACCTCGGAAAGTCCGAGTGGAACTAAGTACCTTCAAGAGAGATAGATGAATAAAGTTGGCAGAAATGCTTGACCATACCGAAGAATGTGGATGGCAGCATTTGTAATAGAGTACTTTTGAATTGGAGTTTTTGATAAGAAATTAAGGATGTAATAAGGATTGATTATGTAATGGATATGATTTATGGAAGAAGCTCTGGTGGATCAGCAAACGTTTTCTTAGGAGCATACGAAAACCTGAGAGTTGTGAAGATACGATAGATGTTTCATTCAGCTTGCAGAACCAATGGATTTTCCGAACTTCGTTCGTTGACAAGAGAAATTCTGCAAAGTTGTGAGGATGCCCAAGTGTTAGAATGCGAGATTCGCTAAACCTTATACAGAGAAATGATTTGGGTGCGGAATGGATTGATCACCATGACGACTTACTCTTATCATTTATCTTGCTATTCGGAATGGTAAATCTGAGAGACTTACCCATATAGAGTGACGACGTTCTTTGAAGCTTTTGTTTAAGCCTTAGAATGGTATAAGAAAAGCCCATGTACATGGCACCTGTTGTCACGCGTAGGAAATTTTACGATGAGGATGAAACCAAGACCCTTTTCTCTGCAGGAGGACCACAAATGGTAGACCACCATGAGAATCATCGATATATTATTTAGAATTGACCACGAGACTGTCAGTTAAGAAGACCCAGTGACAGAAGAAGCTTATATCAACGGGAGAACATCACCAATGGATTTAATATGAAGACTGTGTGATGTCAGTTGCCAAAAACCCCGGGGGATTGTTAAAGCATTTTGAGGGACCAGTATCTCTCATCTTAAGTGTGGAAGCATCCCGCCTTGTCAGAGATTGGATTGTTAGAAGACCCCCAAACCCTAACCTTTCTTTCTAGCCTCTTCGAATCTCGAGGACGAGATTCATTTTAAGTGTGGTAGTTTGTAACATCCCAAAATAATAAATTTTGGAATGTTAATATAATTATTAGATTTGCTTGTTTGTTTGTTTGCTGAGTGATTGAAACTTGCGTGAAATTGAAACTTTTTCAAAACTTTTGAAAGAGAGGGAATAAAATGACTTTTCCCTTCTCCGGTGAATTCAAATTCAAGCTTTTAAAAGCAACGAGAGAAGATGACATGAATTCTTCGGTTATAAAGAATTTGAACGGAGATACTTGCATTGATTTCTTTTGCATTTCCTCGTGCGAGAAAAGCCCGGAGAAAAATACTCTCTTGCACGCAAGAGAGAGAGAGCGGAGGAAAATGACACTCCAAAACTGCGGGCAATTTATTGGAGTGGAGATAATATGACTTCTCCCCTGTCGAATTAAAGTGCATAATGTTTCGAATATTATTTGGCGCTATCTTACTGGGTTTGGAAACTTTATAATCTTTCAAATTATTGTTAGTGGGTTTTTTTTAAATGCGCTTTGTGTGGCCTACTGCATAAAAACTATTTTTAAAAGTTGCATTAGGTGGAACTAGGGTTCCTATATATATTATATGTATATTAGTACCTACTTTTGTTAGCTAGGAACATATATATTTTTGTTTTTTTACGGTTTTGTTTTCTTTCTTTTCTTTTTTTTCCTGCTGTTAGTTTGTTTTAAAAAAAAATAGAACAGCCAGGCCGAGCCACAAGGGCTCAGCCCAGCCCCATGCATGCACGCATGCACCTTCCATGCATGCACTCCCTCCCCACGTCTCCTCCTTTCCTATTTTCTCTCCCTCCCCAAGCCCCTCCCCCACGTCCCAATCTCTCTTCTCTTCCCCACATGAGTCCTCCCTCCCCTTTCCTTATTTCTCCCCTTCCTTCTTTCCCTCCCTCCTTTTCCTTTTACTCCCCACGTTCACCTCTCCCTCTCTTTCCTATTTTCTCTCCCGTGATTTCCTTCCCAAAGTTCTCCCTCTCCTTCCTTTTACTCTCCTCCCCTAAGCCTATATAAACCCCCCCCCCACTGTCACCTCTCCCCAACCCTAGCCGCCGTCTCTCCACCGCCGCCTCCACAAGCCGCCGCCGGCGCCTCACCCCACCGCTGCCCTAGCCGCCGCCGCGAGCAGCGGCAGCAGCCCGAAAGCTGCTGCACCTTGGCCTCGCCGCGGAGGAGGAGCCCTCCCCGAACTCTCTCTCCACCGCCGCCTCTTCCCCGAGGAGGAGAAGCACCCCACCGCCGCCGCCCGACGTCTCCACGCCCCGGAGCTCCCCTCTCCCCCTCGCAGGCGACACCCTCTTCTTCCTCGCCGGTGCAAGCACTGCCAGCCACGGTCAACCAAGTTAGTCTCTCCCTCCAACTCTCTGTTAATTGCATGATATCTCTTTTAGCCCTTAGATCTTCATGCAATGGCCAGGATTAGATCATCTATACCCTTTCGGTTTAGTTCAGTAAACCGCGGTTTATTTTTCCCACTTAAAATTTAGCCAGCCCTTTTACTAGCCTTAGGACGTTTGCTCCAAAACAAGAAACAAACACCCCTCCGCAGCTTGCCACGTGTTAGTACTAGATAGCTGCAGTTTTTTCCGTCAAAATAGCAAAAACAGAAACTTTCAATTTTGTTTTGGCCACAACTTTTAATCCCGAAGTCCAATGACTTTGATTCTTTCTCCAGTAGCTCACAAATTTCCTCTAGTTTTTAAAAACATATAATTTGTCTATGTTTGAAATTTGTATAAATAAGTTAGAGAAGATTTGGTGTAAACACTGTTTTGCCTATTCCAGGAGTTTAAAAATAGCTTTTAATTTGATTCCTTTTGTTACTGATCACTAGTGATCTTAAGTATCAGTGGTAAAAATTTCAGAGTTGTTTGAGTATTGTAACTCCTTATTGCATGTGAAACAATTTCTGTTTCACCGCTTATCGGTTTTCGGCTAATTCGTTTTATACTTTTGTTTTAAAATATTTTCTTTATTATTTCAGAAACATTATTATTGTTTTCGTTATGTTAGTTAACATTAGTTTTGCAACAAGTTCTTATTTTAGTTTTATTTGTTTTTATGAAAACAATTCTAGCTCCGTAGTAACGTGCAATTGTTTTCACCGTTGTTTCAAATCTCGTTTGGGAAAACTTTCAAAAGTTTTGTGAAAAAGACTTTATTATATCTTAGTTAAACTTATATCTTAGTTCCTTGTTATTATTTTTCTGTTAGACAAAATTATTTAGTGGTTGACGTAGTAGAAGACTCTTTATTTCTATTTGATGTTTCTTTCGGTTTCTTTCGCACTCGCACTTTTGTTTTGATTGTTAGAATGATTGCTAGTATGAGTGCTGATGTGAATGCTATGTTTGCTATATAGATTTTCATCGGAGAGTGACGAGTAGTCTATCAAATTATTTTCTCGAGGAATTCTTCTTCGTCAACATCACAGGCAAGTCACTTTGGTCATACTTTCACCTATGTTTTAAGCATTTTAGTTCTACCATCCTATGCCCAATTGCATGCTGCCTAGGTACTTGGAAACTATATTCTAGTTGTAGTATCATGTGGTAGGAACACAACAACCCCGATACTTGGCCCCGGGATGACAATTTCTTAATGCTATGCTTGAGTAGACGAGTTATCGGTTGAGTGTATACGACGAGTGATGCGAGATTGATATAATAATCAAGACCAGACTAAGACAAGACTTTCAAGACCTCGGACGCAATGCAACACTGGGTGAAGGACGGTTGACCGGCTCCCTGGAAAACCAAGTGGATGCCCGGGATGCTGGAGAGGCCATGTCATCCTGCGGAAAGCTTCACCCAGGCTCAAAGAGACGGATGGATATTTTCAAGACCCAAGGCTTACCTGCACAGCCACAAGTCATTATGGGCTCTGGCTTGGTTGGACAACGCGGCGACTCTGGACAGGCGGTGCTAGCAGATGTAGACGAACGGTAGGAATGGATGGGCACCGCCAGGGATTCAAAGGGACCCGTTGAAAGACCAAGTTTTGATCATCCGGTCTTCAAACACCCTGAAGTGCGAGGACAAACCCGGAGGCGATCAAATCTTGTGGGGAACGTGTGCAAAACTCTGCAGAGTGCTCAAACCTAATCGATTAGCCGTGTCCACGGTCATGGACAACTTGAGCCAAAGGAACTGAAGTTATCTGGATTTCTCA